>NC_045430.1:169691408-169994439 GCF_902635505.1 Sarcophilus harrisii
TGAGTATATGAATGTACATTTATCCCAAGCTGTGAGTCCACGGAAATTGGGAATTACTTGTGAGAAAACTGCTTTATCTAGGTGACTCAATAATATAAAATTATGGGGGAAATATGTCAAAATACAATATAATAGGAAAACTGTTGTTCTGGTTAACACAATTCCCTTCAACCCATGGAAAAATGGGCAATGGGCAACTCTATACCTCTTATATCTCAAAGGAAATCTGTGAAATGAAAGATAGGAGAGCCAAGTATCCAGAAGAAGAGTGGCTAACAATACAAAATGACACAGAAAGGTCAAAGGAAATGTCATTGAAGGGATCATTGCTGACTTAAGAGATGGCAGTTTAAGTACAATGGCTGGATTTGCAAAAATTTCAGAAGTGAAGGGGTGTTGACAATATAGAGAAAGTGAAAGTAGACTATTCTTGAGAAATTTAAGGATGAAGGAAGGACAAAATATAGAATAATAGCCTAAGGGTGTACCAGAGACAAGAAAAAAACAAAAACAAAAAAAACAATTGCAGAAACCTAAACATGTTTGTAGACAGAAAGGAAAGAGACAGTAGAGAGAAAAAGATTGCTCAAAGGAGCAAAACTTAAGAGTCAAAGGAAAGAGAAGGGGGAAGGTACGATGATATCGTCTTATCTCTGTTATATTTATCTAAAACATCATAAAATCATTGTATTTTATCCATATGCTTTGTTGGATATGCAATAAATATAGTTATTTATTAAAAGCCTAATTAAATCAGAATGACAAAATATTTTTAGGAGACAGCTAAAGGAGATAGAAGATATACTATCAATTTGTAGGAACCCATCAAATCTTTCATTTTTGTTTATTTGTTACTTTTCTTGAACCTTCACAAATCCAGATACTATGTCAGAGAATTTTAGGATGACACAAATGCAGTTTTCTGCTCCTACATGTCTTCTAAAGATGGAAAACTTTCAACTCCCATTTCAAATAAAATGCATTAGAAGGAACACAATTATTTATAGATATTCATCTTCAGTCCTATAAATTAATGAATCCCCATGAAAAGTTTTCCCATCTTATCATCAGCAAATAATTAGGAATCTCTTACAACAGTTTTATGGAATAGAAATCAGCATACATCCTTCTAAGTAAGTGACCAAATAATCTGAATGACTAATGTGGGATCAGGAAGAGTTAAGTTCAAAACATTAGTTAAATGACCTAGGGAAGTCAGTTAGCTCTTTTAGTCATAGTTGTTGTTATTATTTTTATCAGTAAAATGGGGAATAATATATATACCTCACACAGTTGTTGGAAGAATCAAATTTGATAATATATTTAAAGGGCTTAGCAAGCATTAAAGTATGATTATCAGCTATTAAAAGTATAGTTTTCAAAGGATCACAACCTTTTCACTAAAAAGAAGTTTCACTTTAATATTTTTATTATATGGATTCTGAAAAAATATTATAATTAAGCTTTAATAAATTCCAAGAGTCCACCACTAAACTTCCCTTTTCAATATATTCCACATTTTTATATGATGATTAAGTTATGCTTTAGGTGATTGAATAAGTATAAATTCCAATAGTGAACTTCTATTTAATAACGTATTTTTAGGTAAAGTGTTTTTGACTATATCATATAATGAGCTCTTCTAATTTTATGTGTTTAAATTTGAATTAACCTGAAAAAAAAACCAACTTGTTTTCACTAGAGTCTCAATAGAATTCTACTTTAGAAACAATTCTTTTGTCTAATAAGCATAACAAATACACTGCCAGGACAAATAAAATGGATAAAAGTGTTTCTCCTCATGTCTTCAATTGACTTTTATGTTGGATGGTCATCTGAGCTAGTCACAACCTAAGACAGGCAGCAGCAGAATACAGCTAATTGTGTCAGCTAATTGGAAGGATACATAAAGCCTTTGAGAGCACATGTAAAGGTGTCTCTCAGTATAGGCAAATAATTCTTTTTCTTTGTTTCTTACTCATTCCTATAGATCTTACTTAGTTCTACTGTCCTAACATGAATTGAGTCACTGAGGATACTTTTCATCTCTGGAAATCACAAATCTCAGCATATAGTATTTATTATGTTGTTTTTGCCATGTATAAATTCTGATGACATTATATGGTTTTAGTAGCAAGGAAGAAAAGGTGGCAGGAAGCAAATATACAATTATATATAGGAAAACCTCATTTATTTCCAACTGATATAGGAAAGGTCTCTGAATTAGTAAAAACTACAAATCAAAAGATATTTATTAAAAATGCAGTTTAGATATTTCTTCTATACACACAGTTAAACTGGTAGACTAAAGCATACCTTGCTAGAAGTTTTTGAAGTATCTTTATAAATTGTAGATATAAAGAATAATGAGCATTTAAATTATAGATATGCAAACAGACATTGTGAAGTATATGAGCCCATTGGAAAAGCTTGTCCTCTCATGTCATTTAAATATGCTTCATACTACTTTTACTTATCAATTCCCTTGTTATGAATAACACAAAAATTGACTTTAACATAGTTGTTGTCCAAAGTATTAAGCATTTCAAATTAAGAGAGTTTAAATTTTATTGTAAAAGTACATTTTTCTTATCAAACACAAGGATTATAATACCTATACTGTCAATAACTAGCCTAGGTAGCTTTGCATAATGCATAATGAGCTCTCTGAATTTCTCTGTTTCTGGTTCCTTCAATTTGCTGGTTCCCCCCTAAAACTTTAATTTAAAGAAAATGCCCAGGTTAGCCATGTCTTCACCTTCTCCAGACTTCCTCTACAATGAGTTCCCCTTCCTGCTTTTGCACCATAAGAATGTAAGCTCCTTGAGGACAAGGGCTGTCTTTCTGTTTGTATTTTTATTAGTATTCCCATAATTTAGCATGGTACACGTTAAGTGCTTAATACATGCTTGTTTACTTGACATGCCTCAAATCATAAATAAATGACAATAATTTGCTCTACTCAAGGAAATAATGATATTTATTTTATACAGAAGCAAAACAAAGTCCATGAATGACGTCTTATTCACAGAGGGAATAATAAAGTTTACACATTCAGGGCATGGTTCTGTCTTGTAAACCTAAGTATCTCTTTTTATGACACTTGAAATGAGGTTAATTTTTATCCGGATGCTCTTTAGAGTAGGAATTCTGGTGAAATTTTTTTTTTAATGTACAAGTCACCTGTCAAAGCATTTTCCATAGTGATGAGGTCATGTCATACTGATCTTTTATTTCTATTTCAGAACACTCCCTAAATATATGGGGAGGCATATTTATGAACATTTACAATCAAATTTCCCAGGAGACACTTCTGAAACTTCTTTCATGGAAAGCAGTAAAGGAATAATACTGCCTTATATTATTATTTTAGAAGTGATAATAAATTAGCCACTTTCAGAAAAAAAAACACTTAATTTATAGGGCAGCATGTGACTTTTGAGCTTCTGTGTTTGCTAACACATGTTAAGTTTTAGGTAGAACAGATACTTTTTTTTTTAAATTTTGTATTCCTCATTATATTCTGAATGGTGTACTAAGTTAAAGTGTCATCCAGAATCCAAACACATCTGAATGATGTAAGGGCAGCTTACTGTTCAACTTCTACCCTTAAAGTAAGCATGCATAGCCTTCTGGGAAAGCACTCTATATGCAGTTCAATTGAGACACTGGGAAAATGAGAGCACTTGGGGGTTAGACCTGGGAACCTGGCAACCAGAGTGATGAAAAAGATTCTTACTATACAAAGAATTTGCATGTTCACTGTGTGGTACCTTTTGTCTAGGGCACCTCTGCATTTCTAGATTGATAATAAGCACAGATACCAAATCTATGCAAAGGATCATAGGTCATGGCAAGCTCTAAGGAGCAGTCTTCCTTCTTCTATTTTCAGGCACAATATGATAGTGTTTGGAGGCGGGGGTAAGGGAAAGAGAGCAGTGAATTAATACTCACTTTTATGGTTGATGCTCTTCTAAACATGTGATTCTCTGAATTAAAAATAAATTATTTTTCACTCCAAAAATGATGAATCATTTTTCACTCATAAGGTATGTAGTTCAGAAAAAATGGGTATAAAAACGAATGTTTCAATGTGCAGTTTAAGCCTCAAATTAAAAATAAGAGTGAATGTAACTAGTCTCTAGTTACAGTACAGTTTTACAAAACAGCTAAAAAAAGTAGATTGTATATCTTTATATTCTAAATCTACAACCAATTTCCTATTCAGTAATAAGGAAAATTTATTTATATTCACTTCTTAGGAAATAACATCATAACTAAAACAAGTGTGAAAACAAAACACATGTACATGATATAGGTTCTTCATATTTAGTTCCCAACATGGAGGATTAGTGTTCTTTGAACATACAAATAAGATTCAAAGGGAGATAAAAAGGACAATATTTTGAAAAAGCAAATAATTTAATTCATGTAAGAATTGTTAAACCCACAAGATTCGTTAATTTGTACTTTCAATGAAGATTTTGTATAGTGTACAAGGACTGAATAAAAGTATCCATGGGTCAATATGGAAAACTGAGTTTAATTTGAGAGACATCTGAGAAGTAAAACCAGGAAGATAGTAACTGCCTGAGTATAGATCAATTGTTCCAAGTTTAGATCTCTTAGCCATTCTACTATTCCATACCATCCCATGATTTGGACATCTCTTTTAGTCAAGTAGCTTCACATTTTGGAAGAACAGCTAGTTTTAATCTGATTCTATAGTATGCAATAGTTACCTGTGCCTCAAATAAGTGGTTTCAATGGAAGTTTAAACAATATTTTCTTAAATTCATCTTCCTGTTCTTGAGACAGAAGTTCTCATTGGTTATAACAGGGATGACATACTCTGAGTCAAGCTAATGTGCTATGAACTAATCTGTATCTGGATACAGGTCACAGCTACTGTGGTACCCTAGATAGTAAAAGAGTCAAAAGATCTGAGGTTGTCATTCTAGCTTTGCAACTGATTCATTACAACCAAGTTACTTAACCTTTAGGTAGCTCAATTTTTTCAGCTTTAAATCAACTTCGCAAAAGCAATGGGAATAACCAAAGCATAACACATTTTTAAAGAGTTCTCTACAAAGGAGCTTCACTGTGGTATGAATGTAACCAAGGATTCTGGGTTCTTAAAGGGCATGTCATTTGTTGATGACCTTTGGCAGGTCCTACCAATTTAGAAAGGTTTTGATTAGAATTTCGTTGATTGCCTATGGTTTGTGGATTAGTTTGCAGAGAGATGCTTATATCAGAAAAATTATAATTGTCATTATTATTGTTTGGTAAAAACAATTTATATTATTTTTATTCTAAATATTTGGCAACAACAGGGCCATCTACTAAGGTATGTGGAGATTGCATATAGAATATCAACACTGGTGAATCAAAAGGTTTTTGAAGTATTGAGGGTAACAACTTTAGGGAATGGCTTAAAGTGCTACACAAATATAAGACATTTTTAAAATAGAGATTATTTGATCTAACTTCTCTATTTTGCTGAGAAAGACAATGAGGTCTATGGGGGTTAACTGATTTGTCTGACATTACAGGACTAGTAATCATCATTGTGAGAATTCTTGACTTTTTGTCCTGCATTTAACATTTAAAATGGCTTGCAATGAATTGTTTTAGGAAGATTCTGGAGATTACCTGGAGGATAAGATACCAGATACTGGGGTCCTTTCTTGAACTAAATTGCCAAGCACTCCAATTCTGCTGCAAAGAGCACAACTTTGATGGGCTGGCCACATTGTTCAATATTAAATGTATGCTTGCCAAAAAAAAATATTTTATGGGGAACTCACACAGAGTAAGCACTCACAAGGTGGTCAGAAAAAGCAATAAAATGATACCTTCAAAGATTCTCTTAAGAACTTAAGAATTGACTGTATGTCATGGAAGACACTAGCATAGGACTACCCAGCATGGAAAGCCCTTTTCAGAGAAGATGCTGTGCTCTATGAGCAAAGAATTGAATTAACTCAAAAGAAAAATGAGATGTGCAAAGTTAGAGAATCAACCCCAAATATTAATAGGGACTATTTGTGTCAACCTGTGGCAGCATATTCTGAGCTCATATTAGTCTGATCAGCCATGGTTGGACACACTGTAACTCCACTTTAATACAGTGATCTCATTTTGGTCCTTTTCAGAATGTTCAACAACCAACCAATCATTTAAAACCATATTTAGTAATCACTGATAGAGTTTTTTTTTTCTCTCCCTATCTTGGTTTACCTTTAATGCTTTGTTGTAGAAAACTAGGTAAACATGATAGCAGGTTGCTGAAAATTAGGGATAACTAGAGGAAACAAAAGATGAGATTTTACTAGAAATCTTCAGTTAGGAATCTAAGTAGTTAAATGCAAATTTTTCTCTAAACTCTAGAAAGTAGGACAAGAAAGGCTCTTTAAAGATTAGACACCTTTCATGCTTCCAAACAAAACTGCAACACAAAGTATTCTGGATAATTTTTTAAACTTCCTGAGGAAACAAACCACATTCAATTATTGATTCCAGTTTTTAACAACCCTAACAAATACTAAAACATGGCTTTCAGGATGTTAGGTAGTATAGGATCACAAAGGAGGATTTGGAGAAAAATAGAAAAAAGCTGAACATCATAGTAAGGTATGCATAGGTCATTATGTGCACTGATACATCTATGCTGTCATGGGTCTATTCAAGTATTCAGTATTAAAAATATATACTTTTTGTTGCTGGTTATAAAATAAACCCACATAAGTCATCAGCATTCTTATATATCACTAACAAAATCCAACAGTCAGAGTTACAAAGAGAAATTCCATTTAAAGTAACTACTGATAATATAAAATATTTAGGAATCTATCTGCCAAGGGAAAATCAGAAACTTTATGAGCAAAATTACAGACCACTTTTCACACAAATT
Source organism: Sarcophilus harrisii (assembly GCF_902635505.1). Taxonomy (NCBI): domain Eukaryota; kingdom Metazoa; phylum Chordata; class Mammalia; order Dasyuromorphia; family Dasyuridae; genus Sarcophilus; species Sarcophilus harrisii. The sequence continues at coordinate 169,698,325 of NC_045430.1, forward strand.
AAGTCTGATCTAACCAATTGGAAAAATATTAAATGCTCTTGGATAGGGCGAGCAAATATAATAAAGATGACAATATTACCTAAACTAATCTATTTATTTAGCGCTATACCAATCAGACTCCCAAAAACTATTTTAATGACCTACAAAAATAACAACAAAGTTCATATGGAAAACAAAAGGTCAAGAATTTCAAGGAATTAATGAAAAAAATCAAATGATGGTGGCTTAGCTGTACCAGATCTAAAATTATATTATAGAGCAGCAGTTACCAAAACTATTTGGTATTGGCTAAGGAATAGATTAGTTGATCAGTGGAATAGATTAGGTTCAAGTGATAAAACAGTCAACAAATATAGCAACCTAGTCTTTGACAAACCCAAAGATCCCAGCTTTTGGGATAAGAACTTACTGTTTGATAAAAATTGCTGGGAAAATTGGAAACTAATATGGCAGAAACTAGGCATTGATCCATACTTAACGCCGTACACCAAGATAAGGTCAAAATGGATTCATGACCTAGGCATAAAGAATGAAATTATTAATAAATTAGAGGAACATAGGATAGTTTACCTCTCAGACCTGTGGAAGGGGAAGGTCTTTATGACCAAAGCAGAACTAGAGATCATTACTGATCACAAAATAGAAAATTTCGATTATACCAAAATGAAAAGTTTTTGCACAAACAAAACTAATGCAGACAAGATTAGAAGGGAAGCAATAAACTGGGAAAATATTTTTACAGTCAAAGGTTCTGATAAAGGCCTCATTTCCAAAATATATAGAGAATTGACTCTAATTTATAAAAAATCAAGCCATTCTCCAATTGAAAAATGGTCAAAGGATATGAACAGACAATTCTCAGATGAAGAAATTGAAACTATTTCTAGTCATATGAAAAGATGCTCCAAGTCATTACTAATCAGAGAAACGCAAATTAAGACAACTCTAAGATACCACTACACACCTGTCAGATTGGCTAAGATGACAGGAAAAAATAATGATGATTGTTGAGGGGATGCGGAAAACTGGGACATTGATGCATTGTTGGTGGAGTTGTGAACGAATCCAACCATTTTGGAGAGTAGTTTGGAACTATGCTCAAAAAGTTATCAAACTGTGCATACCCTTTGATCCAGCAGTGTTACTACTGGGCTTATATCCCAAAGAGATTATAAAGAAGGGAAAGGGACCTGTATGTGCACAAATGTTTGTGGCAGCCCTTTTTGTAGTGGCTAGAAACTGGAAACTGAATGGATGTCCATCAGTTGGAGAATGGCTGAATAAATTGTGGTATATGAAAATTATGGAATATTACTGTTCTGTAAGAAATGACCAACAGGATGATTTCAGAAAGGCCTGGAGAGACTTACACGAACTGATGCTGAGTGAAATGAGCAGGACCAGGAGATCATTATATACTTCAACAACAATACTAGATGATGACCAGTTCTGATGGATCAGGCCATCCTCAGCAACGAGATCAACCAAATCATTTCTAATGGAGCAGTAATGAACTGAACTAGCTATGCCCAGAAAAAGAACTCTGGGAGATGACTAAAACCATTACATTGAATTCCTAATCCCTATATTTATGCACACATGCATTTTTGATTTCCTTCAAAGCTAATTGTACAATAATTCAGTCTGATTCTTTTGTACAGCAAAATAATGTTTTGGTCATGTATACTTATTGTGTATCTAAGTTATATTTTAATATATTTAACATCTACTGGTCATCCTGCCATCTAGGGAGGGGGGGGGGGTAAGAGGTGAAAAATTGGAACAAGAGGTTTGGCAATTGTTAATGCTGTAAAGTTACCCATGTATATATCCTGTAAATAAAAGGCTATTAAATAAAAAAAAATAAAAAAAAAATATATATATATATACTTTTCATTCTATATAAATCTCATGTGTTTTAGCTTAAACTCACTTTCATCTTATCTTCAGTGGTGATATTCTCATTCTCTCTCTCTCCCTCCCTCTCCCTCTCTCCCTCCCTTCCTCCCTTCCCTCCCCCTCTCTCTCTCTCTCTCTCTCTCTCTCCTTCCTTTCCTCCATCCCTCCCTTTCTCTGTACCCCCTTGCTCTTGTATACTTGTGTGTGTGCACACACATGTATGTAAGAGCTCATGCTTACTGACTCAGGGTTCTCAGGTTCTTAGCCTAAAATTCATATCTTATGAACCTATAATTTTCTTCCCTAACTCCATAAAGAAAAGCGGTTATCAATTGCTGAACTTTGTATTTTGCACTATTTCTGGTCAAAATGATATAATTTTTTAAAAAAATAAAAAAGGAAGACATTGGTACATCAACACCACAACATCACCACACCACACTAAATACAATGGTATGTGCATGCAGGGAGTTGGTTAATCACCTGTTTCCTTTTCTGCTGGCCCTAAAACATAAGCAAAGAGAATTTAGAGGGGGGGAAATGAACATTACTCCATATAAAATCACACCAGTATTATAAGCCAGTCAGGTACAGAAAAAAATGTGGCTCATTTTCTATTTTTACTAAACTGTGATTTGATTTTAGGTGTAATCCAACTATAATTGAAATGACTCTTTCTCCTAAGAAATTAAAGCCAACAGAATTCAAAAGCATGGAATACTTTTTTCCCCTTTAATTAACAGGCATGTCTTATCTCTGAAAGCGTTAGGTTTGTTATTCCCATTTGACCATGTTTTGGGAATAGTTTCATAATTGACATTATTATCTTACCTCTGGTACCAATACAAGTAAGAAAATGAAGCTGCCCATTACCTTTTTGTCCAAATTAGGAATATATGTCAAAAAAAAAAGCCATAAACCTTCATTTAAAGAGGTTAGTTTTGTATCTAAAACATGTAAACAGATGCTATTTCTTGTCATTATCTGTGCTCTAGCCCTAGGGCTATGCCCATTTTACCAATGAAGACAAATCTGAGTAAAATGTATATGGAATAATAAATTTTTTCAATTTATATATAAGAATGGGTACTATAGCTCAGAAACAGAAGATAGAAAATACAGAAAGGAATATAAAAGTCCTTGATCCCGTTAAGTATTCTTGGTTAAGCCAATAATCCAAATGAAATAAATTACCTGGATTTTAATGGAGAAAAAAAGCATTCCTAAAAGTTTTTGTGCATAGAGTTCAGATAATTTCTTCAAAATTAATTTTTATATACTAAATTTGTCTATGGATGCCTTTCCTTCTTCTCTAATTTTTACTTCACATATAGTTTAAAAATGGCATGAAGTCTATTTTTACATTCATTCATTCTCTTTATCAATTTTTAGAAAGCCCAATAATCCCAAGTCATCAAAATTATTTCAATGAGTATTCAGAAACAGAATACTAAGATATTTCTTTCTCATTTCTTCCAAATGATCCAATATTCATCGCTTTTGCTTTAACACAACATGATATCATAATTAATGATGTTAAACTGGTAACTAAGGAGATTTCATGTTGTTACTCTCGTGATATAATATTGGTTGCTATAGTGATGGGATGGCTTTTTTTTGTTAATCACTCAGGAGGTTGGTTAACTCATGCTTGTCAGAGAGCTTGACCAGATTTGGAAAGAAAAAGAATTCATACTATAGTTAATCATATGATCCTTATTTATTTTCTGTGATTTTGATAGCAGTTTTAAAATTAGCTAATTCTTATATATGCTTTATAATGAGCATTTTAATGTTTAAAAGTTATTACTGATTTTCAAATGTTGATGATTTATTTGTTAGAAGATGGCTTAGAAATGTTTGTATTTGAAAATAAATCATTAATGAAAAGTTTTTCATTCTCCCAGAGTTAATTCCATATGTATATTTTGAAATATTCTTTTATGCTTAAACAAACTATCACAATCCATTTCTCTTGTCTTCAAATCATTTCAGTCTATGCTCCTTAAGAAAAAAAAATTTGGTTTCTGTGACCAAATCACAAGTTTTAATATCCTTTAAAAATTATTATAAAAAATCATTATCCTTAATGAATACAATACAAAGAAAGAAAAATGCACAGTTCTCTCATGAGATCTAATCTTTCAAAAGCATTAATATATTGCAAGTAATTAAAAGCTCTGGGTAGTTCTATCAGTTTATTTCAGTACTGATGATATCAACAAGTTTCCCATTTTTAAATGTGAGTACAGAATATCAGGACCCCATCTCACATGACGTTACATTGTTATTGATCAGGATAGAACATAGTGCCAATAGTTTAAATGTTAGACATACTTACAGTAATGCTAAAAAATACAACCCATGAAAACACCTTTTCGTTTCTTGAAAACTCAAAATAAGAACAAAGGACAACTTAAGCACGAAGCCTGGGTCTTTCATTCAAGCAAAGTCCCAGGAGGCATATTATAGCAATGAATAGGAAAAAGCTCTACAGTTCACCAGCTGAGATTTTAATGAGACATTTCCCCTTGCTCTGGTACAGGTTTGTTCAGGAAAAGGAAAAGACTTCTCACAGAATAGTCAGTTAATAGGCATTGCTGGCTCCCACAGCCACTTCGGCAATTGCTCACCGTACTGACCTTCTATTTTGGCATATTCTGTAAGTCTAGTGTAATTGATCAAGGCAGCCTTCTCTAGACACTTTCTGACCACTTTCTTCACCTCTTCTGCTGGTATGGGAGTGGCGATATCTTTCATTAAAACCTACCAAAAAACAGGAACAAATCACAGAAAACATCTTCAACTTCAATATTCATAATAAACAGTGTTAGATAACATCAAAGGGAAGGATAATTGGTAAATGGGTTATTGCTCATCATCTGAAACATACTCTATTCCTCTTGTCTGAGTCCTCATTTATAAATCATATCAAAAGCTTTCGCATGCCATGTCAGCATTTTGTATTACTAGTCCGTCACTCTCTGGAAACACTCAAGACCATCCAGGGTAGCAGAAATTGTAGATCAGAATTGCAATGCATGAAAAAAGATAAAAACGAAAAGTTTGAAAAGCACACCCCAAGTTCAAAGCCCAGTTTTTCTGCATACTGCACTGTGAGAAGAAAAACAAAGCAATAACAAAAGATTCACCAAGGATAAGCAGTATGAATTGCTTTTGCATTAACACCTTTCTTTTTCTCATTAATGTATTCTTAATTACTGTAAGCAGTTATTCTGAAGAAACTATTTTACTGAAAGTAGAGGAAAACACTCCCTTATCTTAGAAAATGTTATTTTATTGAAGTTTTCAATGCCTTGTATGTACATTTAACCTTTCTCTGGAAGATTAAAAGGGCATCTGTCTATTATTTGTATCTGTTCCCATGGATTTTAAATCATGTCTTCCTTATTTCTCTTAAAAGATAACTAAGTAAAAATTAATTTAAAAAATGATTGCTTATTTTTTCAAATTCTAAGTAGACTCTATCCTAAAAGAGATTTCCTCTCATATTATCTACTCAAACAATTAAAAATGACCATGAATTCTTTCCCTTAATACTTAGGGATGGATGCATATTTCTGAATAAAATTTATCTTAGTACACATATATCTTCACATAAAGTTTTGTTACCTTGCTTTTAAAAGTTTTTTTTTTTTTAAATAAAGCAAATAGTTTGAAAATGTGGAAACAAAATTAAAACAGTAATTTTCAAACAATTATAGTTCATTGGTTTAGTGAATTCAATGTTCTATTAATATTGGTGTAAACACTAGAGGATATAAAATTATCAGTTTCTATCTTTATTATTCTATTCCTTTTCTAAACGTTTATCATTTAGGACTCTAGCCTCTAATCATCTCAATTTTATGCTGACCTATAATAGAATGCTATAATTTTATTAGTCAACATTTCTTTGTCTATTTTAAAATGAAAGCAAAATTCAACCTCATCACAGATTCATATTTTCTTCACATAATTTTATGAGGGAAAAACACTCCCACATATAATTGAGACTCTACGTCAGCCACAAGACATTCTACTTCCTGAATAATCCTTGTGGTTATTGTCCCATAGGTTAAATATCTATATATTTCAAACTAACATTGTTCCCTTTTTTGAGAGAAGAAAGAGAGGCAAGATCCTTAATTTTACTGTTCTAGGTAATCAAAAGGAAAAACTTGGGCTCAGAAATCCCCAAGGAATACAGGGATAGTGGAGCAGAGACCTAGGCAAAAAGTGGGGAGGGGTCTAGGTGTAGAATTACTTCCACTGATGCAGGTGAGTAATCAATCTGTAATTTAAAAGCTGCAGACATTTGTCTGGGACACAGAGGTTATAGTGATTCGCCTATGCTAAAACAGCTAGGATGTGTCATTGAAAGAACTTGAATATAGATTTTCCTGGTTCTAAGGCTGGATATATACCATGTTAACTCTTGTTATTATCAAAGAAATATCAAAATTGAATTGAAAGTTAATTTCCCCCTATCTCCTTCTAATGATGAATTTAATTATTAGGGAAGAGATTTCAATACTACTTGAAATGTGATTTTCTACCACTTTATGAATAGGAAGAATATTTAAATCAAGCAAAAGTTCATGGCATGACCAGATAAATGGAGGAATCTAATAACCTTTTTTTTTTTTTAGCAATGGGAGTATAAAAGATCAAGAGGTGTAAAAAAGTGATCTATTACATTTCTTCTGCTTTTTCTTTCTTTATACATCTTTTCTTTATATAAAAGACAGGAGAGTTCTACTTTTAAATGTGGTTTTTTGAGGGGAAGAGCTTTGGATTATAAGGAAGGTGACGATTATCATTCTAACTAATGTGAACATTTGAAAAGGGTAGAAGTAAGAAGGCCCCAAATATTTCTCCCTAATTCTGCCAGAATTGTGGAGTAGATTCAATTGAGGCAAAGATTACCTTTCATTACTGGTCTGAGAATATGGTTAGGAATAAGTATGCCACTTTTTTATTTTGCAAAAACCTACCAAATGAATTGGGCTTTGAAGAAAGGGTATTTCAAACAGAATGCCAGTTTTAAGCATGAAAGAGCTTTTATGGATTTTTCTTGTATCCATTTGTATTGCTATTGTTCTTATTGTTAATTCAGTACATTTTTGCTTAGACTTTTCAAAATTCATAGCTTGAAGCTCTTCGATATAAATTTCCAATATTATGAAAATCTAAATCAACAATAAACTACTCTACTAGCTTTTTCAATTACATCTTGCTCTAGATAAGGTAAGAGTAATTAGTTTCCCTCTGCAATCTCTGGAATAAAGTTTGTTTCTTTCTTCCTATTGGAAGGACAATAATGTACAATAAAATATCTAAAAGGAAGTCAGTAAATCAAAGCTATGAGATCAACACACAAGTTATTGAGATTCTTAATGGCAATAGAGGACAAGTGGGACTTATTTTATTTCTACATCTCCATTCCCTTATTTTCCCCAGCTCCCTGCCCCAATAATGCTTTTTACAGGAATGTGTTCATATTAGGAAGTCTCAATGAAGAAACTCCCTCTGCCCACATAGTATTGCTCCTTGTCTGGTACTGAAAGTTTAAAGAGTTGCTCAGAACAAAGCTTCTTAAACCATGGGTCATGACCCCATATGAGATCTCATAACAGAATATAGAGTCACAAAATTATGATTTATGATTAATAAATGTTTGATTTGTTTACCTATGTAATATATCTTTATACCTGGGGTCATGGAAACATTTCTCAGGTGAAAAGTTGCAAGTGAAAAAAATTTTAGAAGCCCTGGCTTAGAACACTCCAAGACCAAATGAGTATCCAGGAGTTATACCTTATATAGCTTATATATATCAGAGGTAAGGTAAGACTTAAATCTAGGTCTTTCTGATGGTGGTCCAGCAATTTAGATCCTACACTGATGCACTACTTTAATTTTTATGATGCAGAAAATAGTTTCTTCATGGAAAATGTTTAAATTTTAGGTGAGGTAGAAAAATAGACTTTTAGAAAAATATGATTTTTAATATGCAAACATGGAATCTTGTTTTCTCTTGTTATAGGAAGATGGATTTCTACATGTTGAACAACAATTTGTGGTGCATTAGATTAGACATCATTGGAGAAATTTAAGATGAATTTTGACTGTAAAGGAAGAAAAGAGCTAATGGATATTAAATAGAAAATGTTCTAAGTATAAGGAATGAGTGTATAATGAGAAAAGATGGAAGATGGGAAACACATGTGGTGTGATGATGAGAGATATACCAATAGAATATCGTAAGAGAAGGAAGTGAGTATGTAGTGAAAAAGAAGGATAGAATGAAGGGATCTTTGTGAGGGTAACTTAGCTAGCTATTCAGAATGGACAGATGACAAGAAAGATCCCCAGGGATCTGGAGGGAGGAGAGATAAACTGGATTAGAGGAAGCCAGTGAAATCTCAGGTGTACAGAAGATAGGACTGCAGATGTAAATCAGCATAGGAGAAAAATTTTAAAAAGTGGGGAGAAGGAGCTGAAGATGTAGTGTAATGGAGTCAAGGAGAAATGCCATAAAAGGAAAAAAGTAGCCAAGAAATATCTAACTTTCACTAGTTTAATAAGAAAAGAACATGACATGTGAAAATTTAAGTACAAACATACCCTTTCGAGTAATGAAAGTGTAGCTTTGAGAGCACCTTCAGGCCGTCCAAAGGGAAAGCAGTATCTTTGAAAACAAACAAAAAAGAGAAGTCAAACATTTTATGTCCAACTTAAAAGCTGCTATAATAATTCCTTGTTTAATTTTTAATAATGGAATTCAGCAAAGGGAGGACAATCACACCATTTCAACACGGAAGCTTTCAACTGCACATAGTTTGTTTACTTTCCTACCAAAAATGCTCTAAATGTTAAGAGAGCTTACTGCAGTGAAATGACCAAATGCCTTTTTGGTAGTTAAGTGTTCCAAGTATGTGCTTTGGGTTAAGAAATATTAAAGTAGTATATGAATAATGATAAGGAATATAATAAAATGAATTTTATAATAAATTCTTCCTTTCCTTTTAAAAAGCCTCAATATAAAATGAAATCACATATATTCATGGGCAGATACTCTCATTCTATAATAGGATGAAATTGTGATTCTCCAGCTCCCCATCATTTACCTTGATGTTCAATGTCATATTCACAAACTTTCCCATATAACACACTTAAGTCCTTTGTATCTTTTGCCAGCCAGTAAGCTCCTTGATCTGAATCCATACCATTTCTCTTATATACCAGCTCTTTGATATGAATGTATAAGTGCATGGGGAGAAGAGGGAGCAAAGACTAGACAGAGAGGTATGAATGAAAATTATTCATGCACAGAAAATTATTACAAAGTAGTAATATTCTCTTGCTGTTCTTCTTCAGGCTTCTTTCTATTTAAGAATATAGCATGTTATGGCTACTTCTATCTTGGGGATCTAGGCTAAGTTTTCCCTATTTTCTTGAGCTATGTTAAATTTTCACAATGTTACAGAAGCTCTACTGGCCTCAGAGTGCCACCTTGCTACGACTTATTCATTTTTCAAATAATAACTGGAAACAAAAGAAATAGAACTGACTTTTTCAGATTATTCATGATAAAAAACCTTTCTTTTAGAAAACATATAGAAATGATATCAAAACCTGAGATTCATGCTTTCTGTGCTCTAGAAAAACATGATTAAAAGCAACTCCTCATATAAACTCACTGGTTTAACTGAAGAATTCTTAGTTTCTTTGAATTAATGGATCATAGATTTTAAGGTCCTTGTGGCTTACAATCTCTTCATTTGACAGGTAGGGAGAGCCAGGATACAAACAGATCTTTGGACTCCAAAATCCATCATACTTCCCTTTGCACCAAAGCTGCTTCATTACTATTTAATCCACTCATAAACCTTTAACTCTGGGGTAATTTCATTCTACAGTTGTAGAAAGTTTGTACAAACAAAAACAACTGTTTTCTTCTTTTCTCTGATATTGATTTTAAATTGACTTCATTTTAGAAAAATAAATTTTAATAAACATAGCTTATTGCTTTTTAAAATAAAAATGTGTTCATGATGCCACAAGTTTTAGCTTTGCTAAATTTTTACTGATCTTATGTACAGTCTACAACCACAAAGTCACACAAATATGGTAGAAAATTGCTTCAAAATTATCTTTAGCAATGCATTTGCCTTTCATATTATCTCTTAACACTTCCCTCAAGATTCCCTTTCTCTCCCTCTATACTTTTTTTTTTTTTGAGGGAGCATTATTAGACAAGAAGACATTTATGAAGTTAACTGATTTCTTTCTTGGCTGAGAGGGATAGTGGTTCTTCAGGCTATTAGCAAATTGGCAAAACTGTTCTAATCATCTTGTACATCCACAACCTTAATCCAGTTTTAAGTAACACACAAATTTGGCTCTTGTACAGTATTTCCCTCCTCCTGCCTAAATCTTTTCAGTGTATTTGCATAATCCACTCATTGTTTTCTCTATTGTTTATTCCCATTAAACTGTAGGTAACACAATTTATGAATGGAATGCTAATGATTTCCAGATTACTTTTAGCATTTCAGGTCTCCAAAGTCCCACAGGGTATGTTTTAAATTAGCATTAGCTTCCATTACATACATATATGTAAATATTTTAACAGACTTATGGAATAGAAGTAATCCTTAATCAATAAGATACAGAAACCATTTGGTCCCTTTACATAATCAGAGTACCCTAACAGTTTTAATGCAATTAAACTGCTTCACCTTAAAAATGCATTAAGACTATTGTGGTAACATATTTATATACATGTACATATGTACATAAACTCATTCTTTAAAAATATATATCTTATCTTAAGTATATGCATATTTACATGTATAAATATTTAAAGGAAGAAAATTCTTTTCAGCTAACTATTTAACATAAACATTGACTTGAGAATATAAGAAGATTGTCAATGTTTTCAGGACCATTTAATATTTTCTTGAATAATGTAGATATTGATATCTGTATATCTAGGTAAAACATAAGAATTTTTTTTAACAAAAATTAATTTCACTGCTGTAACTTTTTTGATATGTATTGACAGGTAATGAGTATCTGAGGTGCCATTATGTCAAGATTCAAGGTAGAAGGCATCTCTGTGCTGGAAGGAATAACAGGGTAATGGAGTTATCCCTGGAAGGGACTATGAAGACATCCTTACTTTACAGATAAGGAAACAAATGACTTCAAAAGATAAGTGTCTTGGCCAAGATCACTCAAGGATCAAATATCAGAGACTTTCAACATGTCATTTAGTGTAAATCCACTGTTTTCACAAAGATATCTAAGTAAATCCCTGGGATGGTTTCAATAATTGTATCTTAATGAGAAAAAGTTAGCTATAAATATATCAAATGGAAATGGGATGCATACCAAAAAAAAGGAAAAATAAATATGTAAGAAATAAATACTCCAGGTTTTTTTGGGAGAGGTAGATTTCTAGATTGTATCAACTCCCTGAGAAATGTCCCTAAGGATATTCCAAATGTCCAAATGAATTTTTTTTTTATTTTAATATAACTCCTTTTCCTCTTCTACAAATATAGAAAAATTTGTTTTCAAACTAGTCATAAAATCTTTCATTTACTTTCATTTTCATTTACATTTCATTTACAAAGTTATAATCAAGGCAATCAATAACTTTCTTCTTCTTCTGACTTCTCGGTCTCAATCTCTTCATGTGATTAAAAAGTTAGTATTGGCATAGAAATGAAATTGTCATTTAGAGTTTAAACTGATAATTTTATTTTGTGATAAGGAAACAGGTAAAATTATTTCTTCATAGTCAGAAAGCTAGTGCTAAAACAGCCAAATATAAAATTGAGTGAATTGGAAATTCCTTAGCAATACACTAACACTAGTTGGTACATTCGTATTTTTGAGTCACAAAAATTCATTTCTTCTTTATTCCAGTCTTAGTTAATAGCCGGTCCTTTTCCTTGTCCAGGATAAGCCTACTTTGTGTCCTTTATCCCAGGCTCTCCTCTTCCATGGTTCACTTCTCTCTAATATTTAATTTGTCTACAATGTGAAAGGTACAGGGGCACAAAGAAGCACATGGCAAGCACACTGCCCTCAAGAAGTTGAGTATATAAAGTGTAGGGTTCTATAGAAGTATCAGGTCTGTGGTATGGACTGCAAGTAATAAGACCAGGGCAAAGGAAGAAGAAATGACTGTAGCAACTCACAGTGTGTTCAATTTCAAAGAGGAGGACTTGGGAATTTAACCTTGATAGATGAGTAAGTTTGTTACCAAGAGAGAAATAAAGGAATTTCAAATGGAACAAATTGTCCTTCACTATATCCACTGAAAGGTGGAATGAAATAATATTATAGACAGCTTTGCATTAAGAAGTCAAAGGATCTTGAATGTGATCCTGCAGGCAATCAGGGAACCATTGTAGGATTGTGAGCAGAGAAGTAAAATTATAAATAATCCAGTGGTCCTTTGCAAAATAGGTTAGAAAACAGTACCCTTGTAAACAAGGGAAACCATACCTAAAATGGCTAATCTGATTTTCTAAAAGGGAAGACAGTCTTTCTTTAATCTCTTCAAACCTTTCTTTTTCTTCCACTGAAACGGTTCCAATTCCATCAGGTCTGTAAAAAATCGAGAAGCAGTCATTTAATTATAGACAACAGGTTTTTTTTTCCTCTAAATATATTGCTTGATGTTGTGCAGCCAGTATATATCTGTAAAGTATTTTAATGTCAGATACACACAATTTCAATAATCTATGTTATCAAGACATTTTATAACCTTGTATTTTGTCTTGAAAAGCCTCTATAACAAAGGTTATTAGTTTAAATTATACACATTGGCTCATTATATAACTAAAATATGTTGGGAAAATTTACAAACATTTTTTTCATATACTGACCTACAATGAAAGGAACTAAACTATTTTCTTTTAGCCAGTGTTCAAGGTAATGGATTATGAAAAATATTTTCAGATTTACAGAAAACAAAGAAAAGTCCTTGAAAATGCCTGTGAATAGTATTTTCTAGTAGTACCAAACATTTTTGACCATGGAAGTGAATACTGCAATATTATAAAAATTTACTAAATGGACTTTAAAATTTATTAACCAGTTTTATACCAAATAAGAGTGTAATTCTATATTTTAACTTTTTTACCTGAAGCAATTTTTTTTTGGGGAAAATACATATTATATATGCAATTAGAAACTCCTGCTACTGTTAGAGATGGTATGATTTCTTTAATTAAAATATAAATTTATGTATATCCACACTAAAGAACAAATATTTAAGTAAACTGAATCCTGAAAATAATTTTTTAAAAATTTAGATTCAGAATAAAGATAAAATAAATCTACATTAGATACATTTATAGTTTTAGCTGTATCCTTTTTATAATTTCATTACCTATAATTCCTCTATTCAATTCTGATTCTCTGAATTTTAGTTCTGAATCAGAATTTTAGTCATATAGATATAAATCACACAAAACCCGTATTTACTTCATAACCTATAATGTTTACATAGCCTAACTATTAAGTTATGAGAGCTGTCCTTGGTGATAATTAATAATACATGTCCTTATTAATTCTACTTTCTAAAGATTCCATTTTTAATTCTTAAAGATTAAAAGTATGAGATTGTTTCCATTAATTTTTTTCATTTTCAAATATGTCATTGTATACAAAAGATAAGAAAGGATTGTACCTATCATAAGAATTTAAGGAAAAAACAGTTTCTAACAACTTTGGACACAGATTTATAGTTGATGTGTTCATTGTGATATACATGAAGATGTATCTTTGATGCTTGTTAACAAGTCAATTAAAATTAAAGCAATTAGTTTTAAAAGTTGCATTTTAATCACAATGACATAAAGACCTTTCATTCAGCATTCAGATTGAAAGCATCTCACGTAGAATGAATTTTTCCCACATGTAGATGAATCATTTAAGTGTTTTCATACAAACTTATAAATTACTGAGGTTTATTACTTAAAATTTTTTCTTGCAATTATATCTCATCCTTAATTTATAAAATGCCAAAAGCTTGATTTTTCTACTCTGGATAATTCATCAGTAACATTTATTTCATCAGAAAGAATTTTAATTTAACCTTTCATCAGAAAAAAACCCCAAATGTCAAAATATTGGTCATTCATTATTTTTTCAGGGAACTGAAAAAAAAGTTGATCTATAATGAGGGAAAAAGTATAGCAATTAAGTAGTAACTGATGATGAAACTTGAAAACAGTTTTATAATAATGAACTTCTCAGGTAATACTTTGACAAGTCAACCTTCCCACATGGTGCAGCTGTTACATGTAAAACACAGACACAGGTGTTTTCCTGGTTATAATATTAAAAAGCATAAAAATTTTAAAAATGAAGTATTAGCCACAAGAACTAATGGAAGCTTAACTTTATTCATCAAGGGTAAGGCTTAGGGGTACAGAGGTTCACGACATCACATGAAGCAACTTTTTCTCCCCCGGTGAACAAATTTGTTTTTTACTCATTGCGTTCAATCAGAGAACTTTCCTGAATTTTCAAACATTTCAGAGAGCAATGTAACCAAATGTATTGAATTCATGTGTGACTATTACTATTGCCTTAGAATTTCACAAACTTGACACGAAAGAGCAAATAACACATCCCCTTGTTCTGATGAACAGCACGACACTTTGCCTCAGCCCTCTGACAGACACAACATGGTTGTATCTGAGTGAATTTCACTGTTAATACTGTGGGGTTGTCAGGTGAGATCATGATCCACAGGATTCAAATAAAGAGTTCTGTCATATTAAACCTCACTGGGGCATGTCATGTACATGACAGATAGGAGCCAGGGGTCTACACAATGACATGTGAGAAAGGTAAGTCAGAACGATGTCACATCGGTCAGCCTTCACCACAACAGGAATTGTCTTACATACTGAGGAGTTGTCACTTTGCCACATGCATTGCAAAGAGAGGTATCAGTCTGGCATGTTAAATAAAGCACCAAACACTTAGATTTTTTTTACATGTGTTGATTCTATTACAAATAGTTGAATGAATATGCAATTCATAATGAGTATATGAAATGTCTACCATCCTAAATTATTGACACATATTATTAAGTGTACATGTTATCCAATGAAAGGAGAGCCTTTGTATTCATCCAAAATAATCCTCTCAGATAGAAACATGTTTTCTACAGCAAGCTTACAAAGGAAATTCTAAAGAATATCCTACCAGAAATGAGGAGGCATAATTAGTATTAAAACACAATATAGCTGCAGCTGAGACATGCTGATAGTTGGAACTATTTGAAATATAACTTCTGCAGAAACCAAAAGCTTAAGAATCCACAAGAATTTCAAATGAAATCGATATAGTTCATGTTGGCATGACATAATTTCAATATGTTAATTATTACAGTAAGATTTAAATTTAAGAAAATCAACATCTTAAATATGAAATACAGATATTAATGAATGGCTTATTTTAAGTTATGAACTTTCAGAAAGTCTTATATGAACATAATAACCAAACTATAAGTTTTGGATTCATTTAAATGATCTATTAAGTGCATAGTATGTGACATTCTGCTAGCTAAAGAAATAGATACCTTGTATATTTTATCCATTCATTTACTTATTTTTTGTTTTTACTTAATAATTTTGTTTTTTCCAATTTCATGTAAAGGTAGTTTTCAACATTTACTTTTGTAAGATTTTGAATTCCAATTTTTTTCTTCTTTCTTTTCTTTCATCCCTTCCTTCTTCCTCCCCAAGACTGGAAACAATCTGATATAGGTTATACATGTTACAATCATTTTAAACATATTTCCATATTAATCTACCATATATATTTTAAATCAATTTTTACCAATTATTTTTAAATAAAATTTAACATTAACTTAAAAAAATTTGAGTTCCAAATTATTTTTCCTTTTTTCTCTCTTCCCCATGAGAAAGTAAGCAATTTGATATATTATACATGATATATATATATACATACATTATACATTATACAATCATACAAAATATATTTCCATACTGATCATATATTTAAAAAAAAACTTTATATAAAAATCTAGATCTTGTGCTTGTTAGCAATAAATATAAAAGCTAGAAAAAGACCAGTTAAATTAAATTTTGTGTTGTTGATTGTAGTAAGGATTGAATTATTATTACCAACACTATTATTAATATTAATAAAAAACAAATTATTTAGAAACTTAAGATGCTCTAAAAGTAGAAAGAATAGGAAATTAAATAAATAATGGAGAAATTGAGATTTCAATTTTTAATATGGGTAAAAAGACTTTAATATCAAAAATATAATGTGCACTTTATACATAGAATTAAAGATCAAGGCAAAATTTCATTATTACTATTCAGTGATTTGAATTAGTAATTTCATTAATATGTTAAATCATAGTTTTTTAATTCTAAGACGGAATAAGAAAATTTTTCAACATAAAAGCAATGAAAACTGCATCTTTTTATAAGTGCATATTTATAAGATCATTGGTAAAATATATATATAGTAAAGTAAAAAATATCAATTATTTTAAAATTGAACAAATTCTTCAACTTCTTTGAAAAAAAATTAGGTGGGAGACCCTGGACAAGTCACTTAATATCTGTTTTTGCTGTAATCCATGGGAGAAGGAAATGACAAATCACTCCAATATCTTTTGGCAAGAAAACCCCATATAGGATCACAAAAAGTCAGATATGACTAAATGACTGAATAACACAGTTGGATCTACTGACCATTTGATGCTAATATGGTTCTAATGGCAAATACAAATTAATTTTTTTCATTTCATGAATTTAAGAAGCCTCTATGTTTAATCTACTCTTCTTACCTGACTCAGGAACATGCATATCTGGAAATACTTTAATATTTTTGTCCTATCAATACTCCTTGAACTATGTCAGCATCTGTGTTTCTGCTTATTTGGACCAGGAGATTTCTTTCAGGAGCTCTTATAGAAGTATATTATTGGCTTGAATGTGTTCCTGATTAATTTTACTGTTCCTTTGAAGCTAATATTGCATACAAAATATTATAATAAGAATGTTTTAAATATGATAAGTACTTTGAAATAAATGGTACAGATCTACTATGTGAGAAATATTGTTACATTAATACCTGAGGTCTTCTTATTGTCCTTGCCATTTTCTAGATTGTTTTTTATGACCCCATTTGGAGTTTTCTCGTCAAAGATATCAGAGTAGTTTGCTGTTTCCTTTTCCAACATTTTACAGGTAGGGCAACTGAGGCTAACAGGGTTAAATCCCTTGCCCAAGAATACTGAGGCTGGATTTGATCCAGGGAAAATGAGTCTCCCTGAATCCAAGGTCAGCATTTTATCCCCTGTGCCACCTAATGGCCTAAAATATCTGAGCTCAAATTTAGTGCTAGAAGTGACTTTGGAAGTTATTTATGCTAGTCCCCAGGCTCCTCTAACAATTTCCTCCCCTTTATTTTATTGCTGAATAAATTGAAGCCCGGAAAAATTATATGAATTTTCTAAAAATTCTCAGCTACTGAGTGGCAAAATTGGTATTTGAATCTAGGTTTTCTGATTCCAAATTCTACACTTATTCAACACTGCCTCTGGCATTCTATGGGCACCCACTATGATTAGTATGTAAGAATAAGATTTAATAGAAAATAATAAAAAAATTAAAATAGAATAACAATAATACAAATAATAAACAGAACAATAAAATCAGATAATGATAAAAGTAAAAGATCAAACAGATCAATTTATAGTAATTTTTTATATTTTAAATGAGGTTTGTTGCCTAACTAGGTTTTTGTCACTTAAAAATTTGTTGTTGTTGTTGTTTGTTTGTTTTTTTTTTTTTACTTCAACACTAAAATAGGTCATTAATGCTCAGTGTTTAGGACTGCTTTGATTTAGTCTGCATTCTTCCTAAGGACTAAACTGCTTAGTGTTTTTACAATTTAAAAAATATATGAAGAAAAAATTAAAAAACAAAACTTTTTTGGAGGAAATGACAAAATATCTAGGGAAGGCAGGTATGAAATAGTTCTAGACTATATTGCTAAACTAAAGTCTTTTATCTCCAAAAATACTGGAACAAAACAGGATGGATTTTTGGGAAGAAATTTGTTTCATTAAGGATGTGGCCAGGTAGTGAGAAATAGCTTTTTAGACAGAAAAAAAGAGTGAAGTAATAGGACTTAAAAAAAAAAAAAAGTCAATTGGCATATTAAATTCAGCTGAATTAAAAGAAAACAAGAAAATTGGGCATAGAAAGATTCAAAGAAAAACATGAAACCATGCAACAATCTGATAAATAAGATTTTCCTTTCTGAACTGTTTGGGGGGAATCTAACAAATCAAGCCCACATTGTGTCCCAATGCTAATAAAACCATATCAAATCCACATTTAAAGGTCTATAAAAATATGAAAAGCTCACTTTATCATATATATAACTATTGACCATTTTATTTTTTTTAACAACTGCTTTTTATTTTGAAAATATATGCAAAGGTAGTTTTCAATATTCACCCTTGCTAAACCTTGTGCTCTAAATTTTTTCTTCTCTTCCCCCATCTCCTCCTCTAGACAGCAAGTGTGTTAAACATGCAAAATTCTTTTATACATATTTCCACCTCATGAGTATTTTATATGAGCAAATTTAAAGTCTTATAAATAAATGAAAACAATTGTAAAGACTATTTCTCCCACCTCTGTACCAACCTACATTGATTAAATACAGCAACAAAGATAATTAAGGGGAAAGCATTTCCATCACTACCTTTAGAAGGTGAGCTCCTTGAGGACAAGGAGAATTTTTTCTTTATTTTTTGTCTTTCTTCATATATTCAGCATTTACCAAAGTACTTGGACCTTGATGAGCCTTAAATAAATGCTTGCTGATTGTAATCATAGAAGGCTCAGAATTTAATCCCAAAATATAAAGGAGGTATTAAGGAACTTTGCCACAACCTTCCCACAACAATTCACAAAGTCCTTCATAAACTCTGAGTCATTGAATAAAGGGAATTTGCATTATACTAAATATTTTCTAATAGCTAATTATGACTAGTTAGTGACCTTTTGGATTTCTATGTAAAAAAAAAAAAAAAGAAAACATATTTGATTAGGTGTTACAGTTGATAAGAGTAATGGACCATAAGAGTAATGGACCTGAAGGTAGGAAATCATCTTCCTGAGTTCAAATCTGGCCTCAGACATTTACTAGGTCAAGTTACTTAACTCTGTTTGCTTCAGTTCCTCATCTGTAAAAATGAACTTGAGAAGGAAATAGCAAATTAGTTCAGTATTTCAAAAGAAAATCCCATATGGGAGCAGGAAGAGTTGAACATGACTGAAAAGCCAATGGGCAATAAAAAATTTTTTTTAAATTGATTCAGTTGGTGAAGTATTCAGGACAGTAAGTGCTTTTTGGAGGTAGACCCCTTCACTGGTACTAAAGGGCAGCAGAAAGAAGGAAGCATTTGTTCTTTCTTCTTTTCTAGAGCTATAAGAACAATAGGAGACTATATCCATCCATCATCAGAAAACAAGAGACAGAAATGCAAGAGAGATACCCCAAGAGAGAAAGTAGCTCCAACTACTATGTTCTATACACTGCTTGTAAAGCAGTCAGACTATTGCCTGAAGAAGAGAACAGGTGAATGACTCTTCTGGCAGAGATGTTATACCTAAAGGGAACTGTGTCAAGATTCTACAGAGACAGGGATTCCAGGTCATGGTATACCATGACTTGTGAGCTCTCCTTAGCCACTAATATATCTTAAACATGTGATTCATTACTACTGACCTTTAAGTCTTGGTCCACTCTTTCCATGAGTGCTTTATGTGTCTGAGGGAGTGCTGTGTATGTTTTGGGGGAAGTGTTTTTATCCATCATTCTTAAAATATTACCTAAATAAATTCTGTCCCTAGAAATTAATTAAGCTTTCTGGCTTATTATTTATGGGAATTAATACACTAGTAGGGGCTTATAACCTACAAGAGTAGGAGTTACTGTTGCTAGAAATGGAGGTAGTGACTACTCTCTGGGGACCTAATTTTTGAGTATAAATTTACCTGAAGGGATTCACCCACAGCGGGTAAGACATGTGTGTGATGCTTTAAACCTTTCAAAGTATTTTTCACATACTCTAGGAATCATTAACCTTGAAGAAGAGTGGAGTTAGGGGAAAACTGATAACCTATTTCAAATATATGAATGTTTATTACTTGAATTTATCATATTTATTTTTCTTAGCTTCATAGGACAAAGAGAGGGTCAATGGGTAGAAATCAATGGAAGGAAGATTTTGTCTCAAAATAAGGCAAGTATTAATAACAATAAAAAGCTGTCTGAAAACAGGATTATTGTATTGAGAATCGAGGTTGGGAAATATTGGGTTCTTTATCACTAGAAAAGTTTAAACAGAGGAAAGATTTTATGTTTTTCTGGATGCTTTTTTGGACAGCCATGTTTCAAGTATAAGTCCCAGTAATTAACTTTTTAATGTCCTTTCCAACTCAGAGACTCTATGTTTCATCTGAGTGTGTGTGTGTGTGTGTGTGTGTGTGTGTGTGTGTGTGTGAGAAAGGGTGAACAGTTAGCTAAACATGATTATCTTTATTTTAAAGATGAGGAAAATGAAAGTCAGAGAGAATACATGACACAGCTAGTCAATGATAAAGTTGGGCCTAGAAACAAATTCCTGTGAGCCCTATGGTTAGTATTCTGTATACTACCTCTTCAACATTTAGATACTGTATATGTGTCCTAGCATAGTCATTCTATATAAATTGTTAAATTAGAATTATATTAGAAATTATTTAATCTGCTGTTTAATTAAAATTGCATGAAAACTATAGTATATATATATATATATATATATATATGTATATGTATATGTGTGTGTGTGTGTGTGTGTGTATTTCAGAGACTAGAATAGAACCTTCTATACTCAACTTTTCTCCTGATTGTTTAGTAAATGAAATTTGCCACCTTTAGTTTCTTTAAAGTCTCAACTAGAATAGTTAAAGGGAACTGAAAAATTTGGTATTGAAAATTTGGTATATTCTTGCTTATTTCATTAGAGTTAGTTATGAATTCGCCATATGTGTCAGAGATTTCAATGAAATTCAGCAAATGTTTAATAATCTAATTTCTAGTTATAGACATTGAGAGAGACGTAGACATCTGAGAAATGCAGAATTTAGATTAGACATTGTTCCTGCCCTTAATATTCTAGTTGGAGAATGTGGCACATACACAAAACAATTCTATGGTTTCATTTTTTGGGACCAAATTTTTTATTTTATCAGCTTCATAAATTCTTAATGTGAAAACTCAATTTATCAATGTAGATTGGTACCTACACTGCAACTTAGAGTTTACAGAGAGTTTTCTGGGAGGAACTGAATGGTTAAGTGAGAATGTATCAAAGTCAAAACTTGAAAATGGGGCTTCCTGCCTTTCTACTCAGTGTGCCTTGCTTTCTCTCTAACTTAACAAATAATGCATGATAAATGCATTTACTGAAATGTTAATATATGATTTCTGCCAGTGCAAAGCTGTAACTGATTTTGGTTTTTTTTGGCATGTGGGAGAGAAATCAGTGATTATGTATAGTATGTTAAGTTTTAAAGATTTTATAGACTATGTAGGAATTCAGTACATGAAGAAGGGAAAACACAAGAAATATGAGCCAAGTTGGGAAAGCTAAGGAGAGCTGGGGTGCCAAATCATGGCAAGCCTTGAATATAGTTGCATATAGATAGATAGTGGCAACTACAGATTTTATCCTATATGAGTCATATAAGAATAATCTATGAATTATGATATGCTATGATAATTAACATCATCACAGCTTACATATATCTAGGGTTTTGAGGTTTACAAAGTACTCTCCTCACAACCCTGTGAGGTAGATCATTAAACCACATGTAATGAGAGATCCAGCTAGTGATAGCTCTTAATTGTTCTATTAATAGGGACAGGGAAAGATAGATCAGCTTAATAAATATGCTTTTTAAATCAGTCCTCATGGAATATGATGATGGTAATAGCAATTGAAATTTACATACTACTTTACAGATATTTCATTTAATTCTCATTATGACCCCTCCAAAGTGTCCACAGAGTTCCTATAACCTCTGCTTGCTTAAATCCATTCAGTTGCCAACCCCTTGCCATGTGATTTCTGTCTATTCCTTCTCTCTGCAGTAACTACACTCTTTAGTCAAAAATTTCATAAGTTCCCAATTCAATGGACTTTACTGAATTCTCCTCCTCCTCGTTCTACCTGTTTCATGAGACACTCCTGACCTTCAACCCTCTTAGAACCTTGCATTCTGTGTTCTTTTGCCCTGTTCTCATCAGTTAGTTCTCTCATGTATAATTATTCCTTTAGTGTTGGGTCTGTCGGCTGTTCCCTCACAATTTTATTCCCAGTCATGGTTTCAATAATAATAATAATAATAATCTGTATATAACTTCTCTCCTAAACTCCAGTGCCACATTTCTCACAGTTTGCTCCTTATCTATCTCAATATACTACTCAAATGCAACAAGGCACAAATGGAACTCAATCCTTTCTCCAAAACTCACCCCTTCTAACCTCAATTAAACAACTCTCCTCCCAATCAACTTTACTTATTTTCTTTGTTTTTTATGTGATCAGTTATTAAATGTTTTCAATTTCATCTCCATAATATCTTTTTCATAAATCCCCAAAGTTCCTCTTCCACCACACTAATTCAAGCCCTTATAACTCCTTATTTGAACCATTTTAATAGCTTATAAAATGATCTCTCTGCCTTCTTTGATCAATTCTTCAAAAGTTACCAAAATATCTCTGAATTTCTAATGAGGCAGAATCATTATCATGATTTTAGTCCTTCCAAATACATGCAAAGCACTGCAAGAACAAATAGAAAGTCTAGCCCTTGTTACTATACAGAAATGAAGAGGAACTGTGATATTTTTCTATTTGTGTGGAGAGAGGTAAGTAGTTGATGTAGGTGAATTCCTATACATTCCTTTTCCATGATCATCATTACATCTTTATTCTGGAGATAGCCTAAAATCATCATTCTATAATTCAACTTAAAAAAGAAAAACAATTTTCCTATTCAGTCTTTCCTAAGAAATCTTTGTTAATCTTAGAGAGATAAAATTTCCTCCTAATTTAATTGCTCTCTTTAACTCATTAGTGTCTGAATGTTTGTTATCAGGGGAAGGAAGAAAGGAAATAGGAATTTCAGGCATTGTTTTAAGTGTTTTACAAATATTATCTCATTTGATTCTCACAACAGGGGTATCTATATGACACTTATTTGATATTTTTAAATGACCAGTCATTAAATGAGAACTTGGTTTGCATTTGTCTTTTATAGGTTTTTTTTCCTTTTCTGAACTTACCCTTTCCTATGAGGAATGCAAGACATTAACTAGCTTCCTCTGGAGAGAGTGAGAAAGGGAAAGACACCTAGAGGGTGGTGTTTTTGAACTGGCAATTCAGCTGGCAGCACAGCGGGTAGAAGCCACTTTGCACTTCATGTATTTCCCACCAATATCCATTTGTGAACAAGGGAAAGAATGGGAAGTCACAGCATGAGAGTAAGATATCAGGGAAGATGATCAAAAAGAAAACAAATATCTTCTCTCTGTTTTTGTTTGTTTTTTAACCCATGCTACTTTCCAGTTGTTTAACCCAAAATCATATCTTTTAGAAGTTCATGGCATTTAGATAAGGAGTTTTTTTTCCTTTCCCTGAAATTCCCAAGTTCTCAATCCTGGAAATCAAGAAGAAAAAGTTCTGTGTTTATAATTTCATTAAAATGAATCACATTTCATGTGAAGAAGAGAACTTATTTTGGAGAAGAAATCTAAAAACACATTCTTTGATTTCAAAATAGAGCTCTCATTTTTGCATTTTCATTTTTAAAATAACATCATAGTTATTTTGGAAAATAATACAGACACATCTACAAAAACACACTCCTAATTCTATGAATAGATGCAGTTTAGTTAGTATAAAGTAAGAGAGGCAGAAGAGGCAGTGTTGCATAGTAGATACAGAGCCAGTCATAGAATATGGATGACCTGGTCTCATCTTACTGATCTTTTCTGATTGTATGGCTCTGGGAAAGTCACTTGATTTTGCCTTAAAGGAAAATCACCTATCTATATTGAAAGAGGAATGGAGAAAGTAGACAGAAGGAATTTCTTCATTAGTTAACTTTTTATACCCATGAAATCACAGGTCAAGGCAAAAAAAAAAAAAAAAAAAAAAAAAGTAAGGAAGATATAGTTGATTCTCTGAGGAGAAAGTTAAACTGGGCTGATTTTGCAAAGATCTTGGAGTACATAGAGCAACCTGGACTTCAAATGAAGACACATGACAAGTCAACCTGTTTCCAAAGAATAAAATGAAGTCTGAAAAATAACTTACATAGAAAAAACTAATATTCAAATGGAAAGCATGTGGCTAATTTGCAATATAGGCAATTGGCAGAACTAAAGCCAGTCAGAAAACTTATTCATAGATGCAAAGCAAAATAGAGAACTGAGTTCATTATTAGTATACGTCAAAGACAAATTTAATTTTATTTTATCTTTGTATTTGATAAGAAAATCTTTTTGAATTATCCATAAAATAATTATACAGATGAGTCTCAAACCTTGATTAAATGGTTAATAAATATTTGTTGATTTGAATGACTAAAAAGTAAATCCATTTTAGGGGCAATATTTTCCTAAAATGAAAATTATTAAGAAAGAATTAACAGATCTTCCAATAAATCCACAATCTAGAAATTTTTCACAGAATTAAGCGCTATATATGATGGTGTTTACAAAGAAAAAATATCCATAATTTAAGTCTTCAATATCAATCTGCATGTATTTTCATAATTCACACATCCATTCATCCATCTATCCATTTATCTATCTATCTATCTATCTATCTATCTATCTATCTATCTATCTACCTACCTACCTACCTATTGATTCTCTATCATCTCTGCTCAGAGTATCAATTTGGCTAATTGTTAAGTTAGGAAAAAAAATCCTATTGGAACATAAATCAGTTCTTCCTCTTGTTGCCCTTTTGTGATCAAAAAAGACAAGTCTAAATCCTCTTTCACTTTTGCCTGGGACAATCTGTGACCCCTTCTGAGTTTGTCAAAATATTATTCGAATAAGTCCAAGATCAAGGGCTCAATTTGTGACACAAATAAGCTTCTTTCCAGCAAACTGAATCTAATAATGTCATTTAGGGATCCTAAATTCAGATATAAATCAAAAAAAGAGGAATGAAATTTATAGGTAAAGAAGTTAGCTTCACTCTTTTTTTTTTTTTTTTTTTTTTTTTTAAAAAGATTACATGCCTTATATTGGATTGCTTGCCATCTAGAGGAGGGGGTGGAAGTAAAGGAGGGGAAAATTTGGAATACAAGGCTATGCAAAGGTTCAACATTGAAAAATTATCTATCCATATGTTTTGAAAATAAAAAGTTTTAATAAAAATAAAAAGCTTTAATAAGAATATTACATGCTTAATTTTGATTTGACCATATTGCAAATATTTCATTGGCCAGAAAAGGGATTTGACAAGAAACTGTGGATAAAGTAACACAAATCCACTGACAGTCTTAGAAAAACAATAGTCTAAGTCAGTAGGTCAATTCTTAAAAAGGAAACAGCAGGAAAAAATGCACTTAAAGACAGAAGAAGTCCTTAAGTGCTGAAAATTACTGAGTAACATACAAATTAATTATAGTCTTTAGTGGATTGTAGTCTAATTTGTGATATCTCTAAGAAAATGTTCCATGAACTAGATGGTTTTTTATATTCCATAATTAAATATCATTCTTGCCAATTAAAAACATTTTTCATTTTAATTACCAACTTTTTGTGATTGTCTCTCAGCTGAAAAGTAACCTATCACATAAAAGTCTAAACCTGATATTTATGATTTATTCCAAAACAGATTTCTTGATTCATATTTTTAGAAAAGTTCTAGATCTAGGCATAAACTAAGTAATTATTGATAATTAATCTTTTAGGGGAAATACCAATATCTAATACATTAAAACAACATTTAATAAATACTTGTTTGAGTGTTTAAAGGACAAAGAGGCTAACCAAAATGACATAGTTTGACCTTGAGAATATGCTCAGTTATTACATATTGCTATAAGCAAAACCAAATATTACTAAAATTTGTCAAATAAGCCTCTTTCCAGCAAATAATGTCATTTAGGGATCATAAATTCAGATATAAACCAAAAAAAAAAGGAATGGAGTTTATAGGTAATAAGTCAAACTTCCATTCTTTGGGAACCACATAAATATTAGCAGTAGTACACCAAAGGTTACTCAAAAAAGGAAAGTAAAAATTCTGTAAGTAAAACAACAGCCAGCATAGAGTCTTGAATACCTGAGCTGTAAGTTTGCCCTCTGACACATATTGATGGTAAGAATCTGGATAAGTCACTTAACCTCTTAGTTACCGAGGCAACTCTCTAAGATCAAATTGCAGAGTAGTTACCTATCTGCAGAGATAGCAAAATTTCCCTACATTAATAAAATCACAAATCTTAATTTTACAAAGAGCCAGGCTCATCATCAGATTTTAGTCTCCCTCTGGGTCTTCTCTATGCATCAGGATGTCTATGAGCTGGCTAATAGGAGATAATTACAGATTAGAATGATGATGTTTACCCTAAGGTCTGACCATCCTCTGCTGGAAGGATAGGAAAAATAAAGGCAAAAAGAAAGGCATTCTGATAAGTTATATTTCTAGGGACCTCAATGACTGTAAGACAAAGAAAAGCTTACTATTTGTGTTCCTAGTTTTATGACGTTACTGTTGTCCTTCTATTACCTCTAATACCTCTTTGGTTAATAGTTATTGAAAAAAAATGAATTAAACAACACACACTTTTTGAAAAAAGGATGAAGTCACTAACTTACAAAGTCTACATTGCTCTCAGAGACATTTAATTTGGATCATTTCTTTCTATGAATTTTTTGAGGGAATGGAGGATTTTCTAAGCCAAGGCATAGTTCTATTTCATGGGGATTTGCCATTTTCTTTAAAATTTCAGGTACACTGTGATTATCAGTCTAACTACCACACACATTTATATGTTGTCTTGGAATTGTTCTCTCTTTCACAGAAGTAGATATTATCTCTCTAAAATAAATGTTCAACTACTTAATGGTAAAGTAAGTCTCACTGATCCATGTGTGCTCTAAGCAATTAAATATTGATTTTTGAAAGAATAGGTGGTTGTCCACATTATATGACTTGCCAAATTCTGTTCTCTTCTCTTTTCCTCTCCTCTTCCCTCCTTTTCCTTTTCTTTTTTCTCTTTTTTTCTCCTCTCCTCTCCTTCCACTCATATAGCTTCCATCATACTTCAAATCCTAATTACCCTTCACTGGAACTACTGAAATAGTCTCCTAGTTGATCTATCTACTTCAAATATCACTATATACCAACCTTCTATATAGGTACCAAGTGATTTCTCACACCCAACACAGATACAACAATCTTTCTGCCCCTACTCAAACTCCAATGGCTCCCTATTATTTCCAAGATCAATTATAGATTCCTCTGGCATTGGAAGCTTTTCAGCTTGACTCCATCTCACCTTTTCTGTCTTAATACATATTATTCCTCTTGACCCACACTATAAGTTAAATTGTCTTTTTGCTTATAGTGGCAATTCTTTGTTTTACCTTGGGCTGGTCATCACCCTATCTAAAATATACTTCCTCTTTCCATCAAGGTGAAGCTTAAACATTAGTACCTATATAAAGTCTTGCCTAATTTCTCTGGCTACTAATATCCTACTCCATTACCTTGTATCTATCTATCTATCTAATCTATCTATTTACACACACATATATATGTATATATCTACCCATACCCATGGAAACATGCTAGACCTGTCCTAGAATTAAAGTAGTATCAAATATTAAATTGTTACTGTAGGGACTATGACTGCCTGAGCTGAAGGTTCCCAGTTCCTTGCAATCCATAGTGATGACAGCTACTATTTGCATTGTATAAATAGTAACTCTCATTATGATAAGTTGTAAAACGAAAAGTAGGTACTCTTATTTTCTCCATTCTACAGTTGAGGAAATTCAGGCTAAGGGAACCTAAATGAATTACCTGAGATCATCCAACTAGTAAATGTCAGAGGTTTTATTTTAATTCAAGTCTTCCTGATCTCAAGTACAGAACTCTATCCAAAATGGCACCTAACTGCTATTGACCTGGTAAAGAAGAAAAGTGGTGAACAGTAAATAAGGAAAAACAAAAGCAAGTCAAACTAAATCTCAAGTGTTAGCATTTTTAAAGTAATTCAATGCTCTTACTTGTGGATAAATGTAATTGAAAAAGTGGAGAATTAAAGAATAAGGAAAAATTAATCTGGTTTGACCTATTATTCACTACCATTTGGAGATCATTGGCATGAGAAGTGTTTACATGCTTTTAAATACTCAGTTCTTTACACATATTATGCTGAGATTATCTTGAACATATGTCAGTAGGAATTCTTTGTTTTTACCTCTTGACATGGTCAGAATTTGATGTTACCATAACTACTTAAAAATTATTTCGAGTTTTTGTGACTATTGTGGCTTTTTCTGAATTAAGTTTATGTCATCTAAATCTGCTGAAAGAACCACAATAATTCCTGAAAAATAATGATATTGGAGCTTTAGGGACAATTATATATCAAGAGACGTTGTTCATCAGAAAACTATTCCATTCGCTAGTAACAACAGCTTCAACAAAAATAATATCCAGAATTTGTGTAGTTCTATTACATATTTCCTCTAGATTTACAGATTCCATCCCATACAGACCTTTAGCACCTTTTATCATCACACAGATTTCATAGATCCTCTACAGGAGATCTATCCAATATTCTGGAAGACGTCTGGATTTCACAAGCACCAGTACACTGCTTGCATTAGCCATAATGTTTCCTTGTTCTTATTACAAAATTTATCTTTTCCAATATACATACCTTGAATGATATTGTTTACATTGTCACTATTGTACATATGTTTTCAGTAGAATTACCCTCCCATATACTTGTAACCAATATGTATTTTATATTTAAATTATTTTATGGAAAAAATGTTCCCTTTCATAAGTAAATAAACTGAGATTTCTGAGATCCAGGGAAGTTAAATTACTTTCTCATAGTCACACAAACACCATGTATCAAAAATCAGGTTTGAACCAGGTCTCCCTGTCACTATACTAACCCACATTTTCTCTCATGCTTTCCCTGAGCTCTTCAGCTAAAAGAATTCTCGCCTTCCTCATATTTTTCCTGGAACACTTTGGATCTCTCATTTGATCGTATGAGTAGCTACCATCAGGATTCCTCAATTGCCTCCGTCCCATTGTTGAGTCCTTGGCAGTGTCCATTTTGGGAAGTATCTTAGGCTGGTTAATTTTTACTTCTTGGCACTGTAGGTGGTCTCTTGGACTTTGTCTACCTACCCTTAGCTCTTGGGTATTCTGGAACACCCATGTCTCATAGAGTTTTCTCACTTTGCCAGGCTGGTTCTTATTTCTCTGGTTATACTTCTCCAAGGGTCTCTACTGTGAGGAGGGACTCAGGCTTGGCAACTTTCATTTTCCTCATGGTTCTGCTTTTGGCTTTCCCATCTCTGATACCACATCCCTGCATGGGGAGGTTCAAACTTCCACTTCCCTCATTAGAATTAAATTCCTTCAATTAAGGGATTTTAAAAAAATTGCTTGTATTAGTATCACAGTAAGTGCTTAACAAGTGCTTCTTATTTTGCTTTACTTGAAATCTTACCCTGTCATATACTCAGAAAGAGATTGTAGCTCTTTTAGGACAAAAGGAATATGGTATTTTTTATTGTTGTCTCCTTAGCTCTTAGATATATGCATGTATGTAAGTATGTATATTATTGTAGTATAAACATATACACATATGTATATACATGTGTATATATATATATGATGTAAGCATGTATATATGTGTAGAGACACACTTATCTGAACTCTTTTTTCATTTGTGTGGAGAAAACTGAAATGGAAACTTCCTTTGCTGTTACAGATCAGCAAATAGTCTGTAAACATCTTAGAGGATTGTCTGGGGACAGTGAGAAATAAAATATCTTGCTGGTGGTCATCCCCCTAGTATGTGTGAAAGGAAGAACTCAAAATAAGGTCTTCTTAACCTCAATGATAGCGCTCCATCCACTCTCATGATGCCTTTTACAAAGTACATTCTTAATAAATGTTTCTTAAAGTATTTAGAGTTGTCAGCCTGGGGAATGCTTGTGAATCACAATGATCTAATATATAGACAATTGTGCAGGATTTTTATGAGCCCAAGTTTCTCTCTGAGTTAAAGAACTATCTGTATTATGCTTATATGTTGCTTCTGTATGAAAATCATGGATTATTACGGTTTTAAAGACCTTAAAGACAATGGAGAAGTGCAGTCCAAATGTGAGTAAGCCTTGACAAATCAATGAAATATTGCACAAAAATTTTGTGGGACTCCATGAAGAGAATTTAAGGGGGAAAGATCAGGGATAACAATTACACATAGCAGGATGATGTGCATTGACTATGGTTTGTTCCATAGGAAGTACCTGCATTGATGAAATCTATAGGAAGTACTTATATATCACAGTATTGTAACACTCATGGGCTTTTTAATGAATAAGGCATATATTATTCTATAAGGTCTTGATGCTAATATATACTAGGGCAATCAATTTATGTTATTCAACACATAATTGACCTAGCACAAGAACTGAACTAGAGGCTGGGTATATATGTTTGTTAGTGTTGATGGGAAGGAGTGGTTAGAATAAGTCATATTTGTGACTGTGAGCTAGAGGAAGATTGCACATTGTATAATTTGTGTGCATATATGCACAGTGAAAAAAAATCAAGGAAAATCTTTAAAAATGAATATTTTTTCCATTGCTAGAATATCAAATCAAGGGATTAAGCACTTGCTAAGTCCCAGGCCCTGCAGTAAGTGTTAGGGCTAAAAAGAAAGGGGGGAGGGAAAAAACCAATTGTCCCTGACCTGAAAGAGCTCATATTCTATTGGGAAAGACAATACATAAACAACCATGTACATACGAGATATGACTTCTTGTAGAAAGTAGGATTTGAGCTGACTTGAAGGAAGCCAGGAAAGCCAGAAGACAAGATGAGAAGAAAGAAGAGCATTCTACTTATAGGAGACAGTTAAAAAAATACAGAGTTGAGAGCAGATTAAATATAAGGAATAACCAGGAGACTTATGTTGCTAGATTACTGAGTACTGAGTAAGGTAATATAGTGGAAGATGAATGGAAATATAAGAAAAGATCAGATTGTAAAGGGATGTCTAAGCCAAATAGCATTTTATATTTGATACTGGAGATGACAGGAGTCTACTAGAGATTATGTGTTCAGTCAAACTTTTGTTTTGGGAAGATCAACATGTGTAGACTACTAAAGTTCTGGATAAAATTTGTTGCATGTAGCACAAAGTTAATCTTGATTATGATAATCTCTCTCGTTCTTTTTTCTTTTTCTCTCTCTCCTTTTCCTCTTTTCCTCCTTCCCTCCCTCTTTCCCGCCTCTGTCTCTTTATCCCTTCCTTATTCCTCCTCCTTTTCTTCTTTTCTTCTCCTTCTCCTCCTCCTCTTTCTTTTCTTCTTCTCCTTCTCTTCCTCTTCCTTGTCTTTTTCTTCCTTCTCTGTCTGTCTTTCTCTCTCTCTCTTTTTCTTTGATGTCTTAGTATCAGTCAGACACTTTCTGTTTAATTCTTTTCTTTTATTCCAAAAAGCACTCAGCAAGCTATTTAGAGTATGGGTCTATACAGAAGACAAACACAAGGAATGCTCACCTATGGGAAAGGATGTGCTTCCTGAAAATTGTCACTTCCAATAAGTTCTGCTGTCCTTCACTGAAGTTAATAAAAGGTAATCTTTCCTTTCTTAGAATTTGTGAAATAACAATTCTGAATAATGAGCAATAAGATTTTATTGAAAATGTGCCTTGAAAGATTAAAAAAATCATAATCCCCTCTCCACGAAACTACAGAGAGCATTGCAGAAAGGTAGATATAACTGAAGATTTGTAATGGAAAACCTATGTAAATGTCAGGTGCTTCAGATTTGGATGTGGTAAGAGCACTCCTGCTTAAAAAAAGGCTAGTAAAAGACAGAAAACCTATATGACTTGGCAATAAATTAAATCTGTAATACTGATACTTTTCTAATTACCATGCTACAGCCTAGCCTTATGTCTATGTTTCTCATGTAATTCACAAAACATGGCATTTTGGAGTGATCAATGCAAGAAATAGCATTCTTTTCTGTCTTTTTTTTCAATTTCCTGAGTAAACTGACTTGCTGCATTCTCCCTACAATTAAGAAATCTATATGTATGTCTGCATGCAAGTATATGTGTGTGTATTTGTGCTTGCCTTATGAGATCAATTGTAAATTGCCTTTGGATTGACAGTCTAAATTTTCTAGCCCTCTGTCTTCACTCCCATAAAAGGGAGTTGTAAACATATGTGTTTGTTTGTGTGTGTGTGTGTATGCATTATATATACATATATAGGATACAGATATATACAACTACACACATGTGTATCTATGCATACCTACAAAAATGTGCGTGCATATATACCTATGTGCATATGTACATATGCATACCTACCTACAGGTGTGTTTGTATATATATAAATTCCAGGCAAATAAATAAAATTAATGTCAGTGTAGTACAGAGAAAAGAGGTATATTAATTAGCTTTGAAATCAGAGGACTTAGGTTCAAATTCAGACTTTATTCCTTACTACCCATATGACTTTAAACACAGAAATCTCTGAACATCAGCTTCCTCATCTGTGAAACAGAGGTGATATGGAGGTGTAGTGGACTATGGGGCTTTTAATATTTCTTTTTTTGGCTATAGATTCAAAAACTTATGATTTACAATCCTATCATCCTATTTTAAACCTTACCATACAGGTTTTACAGAATGAAAGTAACTATGTGTGGAAAAAATGAGCTACTTGTAAAGGCTTTTGCAAATGCCTTTAAAAATATAGTAGGTGATTAATAAATGTTTATTTCTTTTTTTTCATTTCACTGATCTGCTTCAAAAATGAAGGTTGATGGAAACTGATTGGATGCCCATCAATTGGAGAATGGCTGAATAAGTTATGGTATATGAATGTTATGGAATGTTATTGTTCTGTAAGAAATGATCAGCAGGATGATGTCAGAGAGACCTGGAGAGACTTACATAAACTGAGGCTGAGCGAAATGAGCAGGACCAGGAGATCATTCTATACTTCAACAATACGATCAATTCTGATGGACGTGAGTCTTTCAACAATGAGATGAATCAAATCAGTTCCATTTGTTCAGTAATGAAGAGAACCAGCTACACCCAGCGAAAGAACTCTGGGAAATGAGTGTGAACCACAACATAGTATTTCTACTCCCTCTGCAGGAAAATAACTATATGGATATGTATACATATATTGTCTTTAACATATGTAACATATATTAGTCTACCTGTCATCTGGGGGAGAGGGTGGGGGGAAGGAGGGGAAAAGTTAGAACAGAAGGTTTTGCAAGGGTCAATGTTGAAAAATTCTCCATGTATATATCTGGTAAATAAAAAGGTAAAATAAAAAATGAAGGTTGAACAACAATATCAATAACCACTAAATTAATTCAATAAACATTTCTTAAGGACCTACTATGAGTTATGTCTGGGAATACAAAGGCAAATAGTAATTAGTCTCTGCTCTCAAGGAACCTAATATCTGCTTGGGAATTAAAAACATATATACTAGCAAAGAAATATAAAGTTAATACATAGTAATTTCAGGAGAGTATTCATTTCTGAAGAATTCAGAAAAGATCTCATGAAGGAGGTACCATTTTATCTATGCTCTGAAAGAAGTCAAGTATTTGACAAAAAAGAAATGTGGAAGGACTATGTTTTGGACATTGGAGGGGAGGAAGGAAGGGCTGGAGTATTTAGGTAAAAATTGAATCAGGAGATATAATATCATGAATAGGAAAGAGTTAGCAATCCAATTTGACTGGAATGGAGAATTTATGATAGGGACTAATATAAAATAAAACTGGAAAAGTAGGTATGGGCCAGATGTTTAAAAGCTTCAAATGTCAGGCTGAGGATTTTCTGTTTTGTCCTAGAGGCATAAAATATCACTGAAGATTTCTGATCTGGAGATTTTGTGGTAAAATCTGTATTTTAGGAATAGCACTTTTGAGGCTGAGAGGGAGATACAACAGAGAGGAAATTAGAGGTTTCTTCAGTAATTGAGGAAAATGCTGATTGTTCAAAGTGGAGATAGTGTTTATATGTGGCACATAGTATTGACTAGCCTTGGCAACTGATTGGATATGAGGAATGTGGGAAAAGAAAGAATTAAGCATAACTCAGAAACTGGTTTTACACTTGTTATAATTTCTGTTTAAAATTTTCATAAATATGGATTTTTCTGATACATCTTTGATGTGACAGGTAGCTGAAAAAACTTAGCTTGTTTTCTCTATTGGTGTCTATAATCAACTTTCTTCTTGTCACTGATTGGAGGAGCTCTTATTTCTCTTTATATCAATTTCTCACAAGAAATAAGGGGTGGAGAAAGTGGAAGGAGAAAAAGGAAAGGAAGGAGAAGAATAGAAGATGGGAAAAGAATGAGAAGGGGTAAGGAAGGAGAGAAATGGGGAGAGGGAGAAGAAGAGGGGGAAGAAGAAATAGAGGGAGGGAGAAAGGAAAAACAGGGAGGGAGGGAGAGAAGGAGAAGGAGAAGGAGAAGGATAGGGATAGAGAGAGAGAGAGATATAAAGTTAGAGGGGGAGAGAGAACAACAGATGGGGAAAGTGAAAGAGAGAGAGACACTCTGATTTTGAGGCAAAGACAACCTGTTACTGCCTAGAAAAATGGGTAAAAAACTGATAATATTCTTAGACTAGGGGAGTATGATACTACTAGATAAAAAGGTTTGTCAGTTAAGTATAAAGGATATTCCTATTGTGTTATGGGAAGGGGAAGAGGACACATAAAGGAGAATAAAGATCATTTAAACTAAGATAATAGATTGAAAGGCCTTTCTTGTTTTTCCTATATTTTTTTCTCTTGCCTCCTGCAGTTAGATTTTCTCTTAGAGATGAAAACATTCACAAGTATATACACACACATACACACCCATCAATAAATATATTGAGCCCTTCTATGTATAAACTCCTTGTTAGGTGTTATGAAGAATTACAAAGACATATGAGACAACTGGTTCCATCCCCATCTACATACAAACACACACATATGCATGCATATACACCATGAACATTTACTAAGCAGCTATCTATCATGTGCCAGATACTGTTTAAACATTGAAGATACAAAGAAAAAGAAAAGAAAATACAATTCCTGCATTCAAAGAGCTTACATTCCAATGGGGGTGTCAAAATGTCATTTAAATAACTATACAAACATATATACACAAACTGCTCTACATTAAAAAATGATGCTCTAAACCAAAAAACATCCTGTACTAAGCCCAATGCAGCCTGCCTAAAGCCAGAAAAATCAGTAAGCAACTTTCCAATGGAAT
Organism: Sarcophilus harrisii; assembly: GCF_902635505.1. Classification (NCBI taxonomy): domain Eukaryota; kingdom Metazoa; phylum Chordata; class Mammalia; order Dasyuromorphia; family Dasyuridae; genus Sarcophilus; species Sarcophilus harrisii. The sequence continues at coordinate 169,733,925 of NC_045430.1, forward strand.
TGCTTCCTGTTTAAAATGTAACTAAAATGGAAAAAGGTTCACTTGCTCCCTAGGGCGAACTCATAAAATTTACTGAGTGAATGCTTTCAGACTGTGATACCTGTTGCCATGAACGTGGGATGCACAGAACGCAAAGCTGTAATGGAGCAGGGTTGGGTCAATGACAGCACCACTTTCTGAATGTTCCATCAATTCTGTAAGGTAGCAGAGATGTCTATGACAGCCTCTTACTCCATAACGAGCACAGTACTCATCTAATACAAAGACTTGGCCAGGGCTAAACCAACCCTGAAAGAGAGGGAAAAAAAAGAATAAAGGTACATTTTCTTGTCAGCATTTTCATTTAGCTTTTGTAGACAGTTGAAATGAGATTTGTAACCCTTATTTTGCGTGTGGTCTATTTTGATGATCATTTTAAGCATATAGATTAAATTTTCTGGTAAACTCTGGAAATGATTTAGAAAAAGCTGGTCTCTAATATTGACTGTATTGATTCCTATGAACAGATATTTTGACTTTATCTTTATTCTCTTCCAGGACTCATAACTGGAAATTGGATTTAGGAGATATTTTTGTACTATTAGTTTTAAACCAAAATTATTATATATTTTTAAAAAAGAATCTCATGGAAATTAAATAAAAGATAATGCTAAAGTATACTTATAATTGGAATTACTAATAGAGGACTACTCAGAATAGAATCTGTAATGGGCTGAGGCTTGAGTTGATACACTGAGGTCCCAAGCACGTGAGGCTAAATAGTAATTGGACAATACTCTATTAATATATATGCTTGGAGAAAGAATGGCCCCCGCCCACTCTCTGTGCAGGTCCTGATGTGTTGTATAGGAAATGACAATTTTGGTGGGTGGAGGCAGAGGGGCAGGAAGAGAGGCTGGGAGAGACTGCTGGCTGGATTCTGCTCTGGAGGCTTCTGGTCTTGTGACTTCTGGTCTGGCTAGCTTTTTGACTCAGCCGCACACATTGCTTTTGCCGATTCCCTTCTACCTTCGATCTTTCTTCACCTCTACTGAGAATAAAGATTGAAGATCTTCCCCTAACCTGAATTCCTGACTCTGGCTGATTTTAAAATACACGGTCATCACAAGAATCAAAGGCAGTTTTATGAAGCTAGGAAATTTTCTGATAGTAGGCATTTTTTTTCCTGGCTTTCCTAAAACTCTATTGGTCTTAGATTTGACCTGGGGGTTAAAAAGGGGAAGACTACTAAGAGCCTGCCCTAGGAAGGGATGAGGGACCCTTAGAAGTCATTTCAATGGGAAGAGCTGAAGATGCCATTGTAAGTGGTTCAGGTTTTGCCATGTTAGTCTAGAGGAAAAACTGGAATAAATCATTACTGGGAATTTTTTGTTGAGAGTCAGGATCCAAAAGATTTAGCTGACCTATGCACTGTTAATTCCTACTCCTTTTCCACTCTAAGGAAAATTGAGTTTCCCTAGTGTTAGCTAATCTCTTCAATATCTGATTCCCATTGTTCCATTTTGGCAGTTTGAAAAGGGTGGTTTGGCCCGTGGGGGGACTTGTTCCTTGTCTTTAAATTTTTACTTTCACTTTTATGTTTTAGTATGTGATTAAAATGCCAGCCAACAGGCCAACATAAACCCAAGCTGTTTGGTATATTATATTTCTTGCTTAGATCTAGAAATAAAACAAAAGAAAGGGAATCAGAAATGCGAGTCTATTTAAATTTGATTACTTTTCTTGGCTATCAATATGCAAAAGGCCTTTTAACATATCTATATTTTAATAACTTAGCATTTTCTGCATGTTTGAGGGTTTACTATTAAAGAGATGAATGATTTTCTAGGAAAATGAGAATTCTGTTACAAAGTTATATGAAATTCTAGCAAATCTTAAATAGGTATAACAAGTTGATATGTAATTTTGAATATTAGAGACTTCATACAATTTTTGTAAAGCCAGTGGAATCATTCAGGATGATTTCAAATGGTAAAAAATACCCATATTTCGACATTTAAAGAAAGTAAATTGACTATTGTTCCTAATATGGACATATTTTTTGGGGGGATAGCCTGGCCATAAAATTACAAACAATTTAGAGGCTTTGGTATTCATCCACCAACTCTTTTCTTTTGTTCATTCCATAGTTTTGAATGATAAAGGTAATTCTCTCCATTTTCTTCTCCCTTCTTTAGATTGAAGCCCCTCTTTCACTGTCAACAAGCATTTACTATTATTGCTATGTTCCAGGCAATATGCTAATTGCTGAGTATTCAAAGAAAGGCAAGCATAATTCTTGTGGAGCTCATAATCTAATGTAGGAGACAGCATGCTAAAAATCATACACATATACCTACAGAGAAAAATGGACATAGTCTCAGAGCTAGGCACTAGCATTAAGGTAGACTAGAAAGGCTTCTTGCAGGAGATAAGATTTCAAATGAGACAAGAAGGACACCAAGGAAGTAGTGCTGCAGAAATAGCAAGGAAGGCAGAACCTTCTAAGAATGTTGACCAGTCAGTGGAAATGCCAAAGGAAGGAGATGTAGAGTTTTCTATGAAGAACAGCAAGGAGATCAGTTTTACTATCTGGAATGTACCAAAATCTGAAAGCTAAATCTCTTTAGGATCATGGATTTAGAATTGGAAGGTATACTTAGAGGTCATATAATCCAACTCTCTTATTTTACAGAAGTACCTGAGGATCGGAGAAGAAAAATGAATGGCTTGTCACACAAAATAAGTGGAAGATTATAAACTGAAAATTAAGGCCTTTGACAGTGCTCTAATTATGGACATATGTATCTTATCTTATTGAATACATAAAATAAATACTCACTATTACACCAAGATAATCAATCCATGTTACTATCTACTGAAGTTATATGGGTAATTTTAATATTTAGACATGAAACATTTAAATAAGCTGAATAAATTAGTATCTGCACAACTAAAGAAATCTTAAAAGAAATCAGGTTGAATCTAGAGGAAATTAAGCAGCTGGTCTAAAATAAATAGCTGCTTCAGATTCCTCCCCCCTTCTATAATCTTGTAAAATTTGAAAACAATTTATGACGTTTGATGGTATGTGATACAAAGTATTTGCAAATATGTACTTTAAGAATAATGAAGCTCAAATTTTCTATCAATAGGTAAAGACCTTAACATTTGTTATTGTGGACAAAGCTGAATCATTTGAGCATAGAAGATTTTAGGAACTTATCTGATTTTAGATGTAAACAGATAGTTGTGCAAAAAATTGGAATCAAGATAAATAAATAATAAACTTATAGGTTACATATAAATATATGATATATCTTTATATAAATAATGAATATTTAGAATGGAAAGAGAGAGCAAAGGAAGCATGGAGAAATTGAAACAGACATCTAAGATTGGTATCTCCCAAAAAGCTTGTCCCAGTGCTTTGAACAACTGCTTTTCCATTAATTTTTTTTGTTTGCCAAGCTTCAGTAGATATGGGATATAACTTATAATGGGTTTTATGTTAGAAGTCATCTTTGAAAGATAGAGTAGCATCTATTTTGTAACAATGAGGGTTGTTCTGCTTCTGAGTTCTCTGATGGGTGCTGTTCTCTGTTCCCCATCATCACCCTCAAATCAGGAATGGATTGTCATAGTTAGCATATATAGAAACTGAATGTGATAGTTGTAGTCAATGATCATGGAAGCTGTAGCTAACAAAACCAAAAAGGAATGACTCAATTACTTATTCTAAATGTTAATGAAGCTAATATGATTATATGAATGAACTATTCTTGTCATTCAGCTAAACTATTGTTTTACTGGTCACTACATTTTACCATGTGATGCAAAAAAAAAGCTCAAACACAGGATGGGCAAAAAACCCCTCTGATGTATAGATATGTTCTAACTATCCTATAATACTGTTATGTGAAATAATTCTTTGAGTCACTGACAACAGCATCTCAGTTCCTCTTCAAGTGGAAATTACTTTGCATTGATTTATCTCTAGAGTCACTCTGGGATATATGATCTTATTTCAATTCAGCAAATATTTACAGAAGTAAAAAAAAGACATTTTTTTTATATTTAAATCACTATCTGAAACTATAAAAATTTAAAAGAAAAATACTGTTTTAACTCGAAACAAAGTAATACCTAATTCATTCAGAAGTTTTAGTTTTGAAGGTTTCTTCCTTTAATTTTGGTAACACGATTGTACATATCCACTTTGGTAACAATAAAAGACATCTCAGAAAGCACATATTGTTCAGCAGTTTGATAGGGCTTGTTATCAATAAAATATTAAATTGTCAATAATGAGTGATCAAGCAATTTTTAAATATGAGAAACTTGATCCTATTTAAAATTATCCTTATTCTAGTTTTTTTCTTTTTAAAAAACATTTCAGATGACAACTCATTCTTATTTTTAATAATTTATTCAACAGGTAATTCAAATGTCCTTTTTTACCTCATGAATGACATCTGCAAATGAAATTAACCTTGAGTCAGTTGAACATAAATTCAGTAATCCGATCTGCTTTTTGTCTTTTCTCCATAGTTGGTACTATTTGTTTCATTTCCCCACGTGAAACAATAGGAGGAATTTACAAGATAGATGACAAAATGTCTAATGTCTGGTGAGCTGAAGTTGTACCTTAAAATGCCCGTACAGGTGTTAGTAAATCCTAACACAGAGGTTTCTATCTTTATTAAAGCCGTCTGTTTTTTATTCAGACCTCTCTAGAGGAGCTGATCAACTACAGAGCAGAGTCCGTTTGAGTCTATTCTCCTCACTATTGAGTGGCTCAGCGGTGGTCTTCAAGTGTATAATTTTCAAATTGGAAGCCAATCGATTGGAATCCTTTATCCCATCTTCAAGCACAGTTATAAAATGAGTTGGGAATAAAAGACCACTTCATAAAAACAACTTCTCACTTTTTCATTTTTTTTATTCCATCCTATACAGAAACCAAGTAGACAAATCTGTACTCACCAAACAAGAATAGGAATCGTTCAGTCTATGATCCAAAGTCTGCCTCTGAAGTAATCTAAAGAGGAACGCATGGTCAAACTTGCAGGGATTAGCAGAAATAAATTCATCCATGCCATGTTTCTGAGAACGATCTGCATCTGTAAATTAGGAGAAACATACACATATATGTATAGACACATACATGAATATATATATATATATATACAAATTGTTAAATGAGTAAACTTTTTTTTGAAGAGCATAATAGAGAATAATAGAGCATAAATACAAAAGACTAATGAGGAATGCTGCATCTACAAACAATGCAAAAGAGTAACAGAAATTGTAGTCATCCAACTATTTTTATGGTTTTCTTTTTTGAAAAGCTCATCCAAAATTATTAATCAAAAGATTATAAGAAAATGTAATTATTTCTCTTTTTTTCTTTCTCCACAATTCCCTAAATAACTATAATGCATAAATGCAAAGTATTTGGAATTAGGGAACTAGTTTTTTAAAAAAGTTATTTCCAATGTTGAGCACACTGACTTCCCTCCCCCCTCAACTCCAATTCTAGGAAAAGTTAATGGACTTGGTTTTGGCTTCTGCTAAAGAATATGACAAGATATCTGAGGAGTACTTATAATAACACATTAAAAAAACAGCAATCATGGCTAGAAGCCTACTTTCCAAATGGCAAACTGGGGCAGAAATGAACACACAAGGCTTAGCTGGATCATTTCCAGCCTTCTTTTTCAATGGAGCTTTTAATGGGACAAATCTTAATGTAGAAATGGCAATGAATGCTCTCAAGCTTCAAGCAGAAAGTCTTGAAAAAAAGGGAGAGGCATTTTTGTGCAAATATGTAGACAAAGCACAACTTCCCAAATGGCACTTCAATCAAAGACCCAAATTTATTGTTCTTTACAGATTGCATCTTTCAACGCCTCTAGACCCTGCGGGTTTATCAAAAGAGAAGCTTTTATGATTGCTTCTGTTAATGGTATGTTTTGTCAAAGTCTTCAATGTGAGTTATCTACCAAGTATGGACAGAAAAAAAGCCATGCAATGTCTAAGACGATTGGTTGATTATTAGCACATTTCCTCTGTTAGATACATGGTCCATATTGGGCCAAATAATCAGTTAACAAAATAAAAGTGGACTTCTTTTTACAATGGTAATGCTCAAGTTCTTTTGTTCCTTTAAATTCACATAAAGGCCTTTTGACAGTTGTTACAAGAAAAGTACAGCCCTAAATGTATTCTAGATGCAATTTTGAAAACAGGCAATAGCACAAACCAAAAATTTCTAAAGAAAAGGAGACAAAAGTTTATTGATTAAACTCAATTATAGAGTCAGGTTCATAACAAAACTCAATATTGATCTGTGGGCATGATGCTAACATAATCAGTCACATTTAGAAATTTAGCCCCAGATCATATTGATCCATGTCAAGTTCAACTTTCAGCTGTATTTGTGGATGTAAGAACTATTTAATTCGAGCTGAAGGATCTACACTGCTGCATCTTGAAAAGATACACAAACACATTCATATCACTTCACTTTGCATTGTCAAAGCAAGAATCACATCCATGTGACAGATATCACCAAGGTGGATGTAACAAGTAGGCAGTGTGACAGCTCAATGATGGCTTAAGGTATGGGGCTCTTAGGAAAACTACCATATGTATTTCTTAGTATTGTATTAAATAATACACACTTTTAAGATACTAACATTAGGTGGGTTAACATAAAGATGGTTTGTTTTTATTTGGCTGACACATGAGACAACCTGCCACAATTTGCCTTCCATAGATAGTTTGATATTTATTTAAAGATACATAAATAAAAAAGAAAATGTTCAATATATACATTTTGACATGGGATCTCTATCTCAAGGTGAAATAATGTATGTGACAGTGCTGTGAAAACAGAATATTTAGTGAAATAATGGGAATTATCTTACTAGATCTTAACTATAATAAAAATTATTTTATACTTTAAAGAAATTATACTTGAATCTTTTTTGTTTCTTAATATAATTTATCTTAGCAAGGAAAAAATAAATTATTTAAGTTTTTGTTTCTTTGTGAATTAAAAAACATCTCCAGAATGCAATCATCATTTCTTTTGGGGGTAGAGATTGTTAAGGAACAAACAACTTATTTTCTCCCACTTAAGATTATCATATGTAATAATCTTTTTAGGGGGAAAAGATTCTGTAGATCACTTTTAATGGTCAGAGATTTAAATATCTTGTTGAACATAAATCAGATATACTTTTTTTAGTTGAATAGGTCATTTTTCCCCAAAAGTGGTTGAATAGTCAGTTTCTTTTGATAAAATCTCATTTTATGTTGATTCATATTATAGAATTTGATATAGTTTCAAATCAAATACTTTGGTTCTATGAATTTTTTAAAATACATAATTAAAATGCATCAAATCTGAAATTATAAGGAAAGAAATGATTTTTTATTTTCTCAAGGAAAAAATTCCATTAACACTTTAATACTTTCAAAGATTAATGATTTTCTTGAAATGGATAGTTTTTCTACCAACACAGACTACAGAGCTTATCTATGCTATCTGAATAGCTGATCAATATTGGTAGTCCAGAAAAAAAGTCATTATCTGGGGGCTACCTTTTAGTGATGAACTTTTTTGTATTATGCGAGGCTCTTGTTTAGATAGAATTTCTTCCTGGCCTTGCAGTCCAGGCCTTTCCAGGAGGATGGAACCTAACAAATTTGATGTCTCACTGGTGTTGCCTGCAAGAACCCAGAGGCACCACCAGGCCATTATAAGAGCTTTACTGAAGAACTGAAAAATAATCTTGGAAATGTTGCCAAATACAAATAACTGTAAGTCTGACCAAAAAACTCCCCAAAAGCTGCACCAGTGATGCCTTTTAGGAACTAAATGAACTTGGGAGGGAAATGAAGCCTATGATTTTTCAGATACTTAAAATGCTGTGAAAAAAAGAAGTTCTAAGTCTTATTTTTAATCAGGCTAGGATGCTGTAGATTACAAATAAATACTATAATAATATCATTCTTTATAGGTCACAGATTTATGTTATCTTATCTAATCTTCATAAAGCAAGGTATTATTATTTCTATTTTTCAAATGAAGAAAATGAAATTTAGAAAAGTTGTGACTTAAGTCAAGTCACATAGGAAGTAGAACAGCTGGGTCTCAAACTTAGTTGTGGTTCCAAGTTGAGTATACTTTACATTGCAATATGTTGCCCTACAAGCATTATTCATAATATTCAGAATGAAGAATATTGGCTATGTGTACTGTATTTATTTATTTACTTAATGATGAATTTAAACCACAGAGATATAAAATCTTAAAAGATTCTGAGTTGCTCTATTTCTATATAATAATATAATCTTTTGTGTTTCCCCTGTGAACTAGGTTTTCAGTATTCATTAACAGAATGATTTTATTCCCTTGAGGACAGTCTTTTACACTGTGACAATCTTTGTCTAATGTTATTTTCTTATTCAATTTCTAGAGAAAAAGAACTCTATTATAACCCTGTTACTAGGGAATATAGCATGAATCATAAGCTATATCACAGTGACAGGAATTATCTTATACATTTTTATGTTTACATTTTTACCCATATTGCAACTAAATCCCAAATAGAGGTATTACTTTCTATTTAAGTCACTGTTCATTTATTCAATTGCCATTTATTTATTAAACATATGCTATGGGCTAAACTACAAACCACTGGATTCAAAACTGCCCTCAATAATGTCAGTCTACTGGGGGAAAACAATATATACATACTACCTGATGATGAATAAACATAAACTACATAAAAATCAATATTAACATTCATCATATATTTATTTATTGAGTATATGTCTAGGGGAGTTACAAAATCTAGCTAAGACATCATGGAACTGATAAATAGAGAGTAAGATCTGGATATATACTTTACTATTTTTTTTTCAGATTTATTGATTCTTTATTTTGTTTTTACATTATAGTAAATTCTCACCTTCACAACAATGACTTACAACAACAAAAAAGTTAAGTAAAACCAACCAACATTGACTGAATTTTACATTAAACACTGATAATATTCAAACACTTCAATCAAATAAGGGAATTATCTTTTAAAAATCTTTCTTCCAGGGACATGCATGTATGGCCAGGATAATTATATAACATTTAGTAGCTTATATTGTTGTAGTTGTACTTATTTTTCTTCTGGCTTCATTCTGCATCAATACATATTGATCAAAGAATTTAAATTCTTGATTTTTATTGTTGTTAGAGTCTAGTAATATTCTATTAAATTCATGTACCATAGTTATTTTAGCAATTCCCCAAGTAATGAGCACCTAATTTGGTATCTAGTTATTTGTGTAAGGAGACTGATTTTGTGCATTCCTGGATTAGCTAACCTGAAGGTTCCCTGCTTTAAGACTTACTCTACTGAATGGATGAGAGCAGTTTTCTTTGATTAGCTGTGTATCTTTCCTGCTTGCTCTTTCTTGCTGCTGTCCATAGTTTAAAGATCATATTTCACTTACAGCATGGCCACCACAGATTGAAGTGATAAGGGGAGAATTCTTCCTTTCCATCTGCCTGTGAATTGGCAATCTCTCTGTCTCTGTCTATCTGTCTGTCTGTTTCTCGTTAAAATTCTTTGCCTCTAGGGTTCATCTTTTTCTTCAGTTTTTGGTAGTGGTAAATCCACTTGATTAGGAGTATATGTAATGGTGACTTTGAAGCTAGTTTTCTAGGCTAAATCTTGCAGTCAACAAATCAGGTAGGGAAACCTTGAGAAATCAGCTTTAAAAGGGTTCTGAACTTGGAACTTGGGACCATCCTTTATAGTAACAGAGTTAAACTATGAACTAAACTAATTGTTTTTCCCTCCATAAACATGGTGTTTCTATAGAGAGGAGATTTGCTCCATGCATTGAGGAAGTTTGTATATTATTATACATTTTGGAATAATAGTCTTTTACTAAAAGCTAATCTGATTGTTAGTGGTTAAATGGAACTGGGGCAAACGGATCCATCCTTTAAATTGAGGGAAAACCACTGTGTTGGAGTTATTTATGGAGGATTTAGATATTCTAAATCCTTTAAGCTACCAGAGAATCCTGAGAAAGGGTTGAAATGCAAAATACCTGGACTTTAGGCAATGAGGGCCAGAGTAGTCAGTATTATATGTACTACCACAAAAAGGGTGCTCTGAATATTTTGTTATATTTATATCTATCTATAGGTATTTTTGTTTTCTTCCCTTGACCTCTAAGGGGTATATGTATAACAAAAGGATCCCTGGATCAAAGGGTACAGACATTTTATTCACTTCTTTTTCAGATATAACAGTGTGTAAATTACTGTGGACAAATAAAATTTTTGTTTTCATTTTGTGATAGCGATAGTCATGTGAGTATGCTTCTGACACCAAGGTAACTCAAAATATCTGATCTTAACTAGATGAAAGAAGATTGAACTGGCTTTCCCATCTTTAATTAGTTATCTGTGAGTCGAATGCTAAATTTGTGTTATTGTTAAACATGCTTCATTATTCTTTTTTATTGTGTTAAATTTCCTGATTTTTTTTAAAAGGATGAGTATTTATTTCAAAGAAACACAAAAAATTATACTTCATAAAAGTTATACTTCAATGACTATTAAAGTTACCACAATGGCTATTAGTGTGAGTAAGTTATCATTTCAAGAATCTCTCAAATATACAATGAAACAGGATTCTTTGTCTTGAAGGGCAAAGAAAAATACAGCCAAAATTGAAAAAAAAATAACAGAACCTGACAAAGTCTTGCTATGAAACAGCTTTACTGATCCACAGAAAATCTGGAGAAGGTGCTATTCATTTCTTTATATCATGGCATAAGGTTCTTTAATTTGGAAGAACAGTGAGAATAGGGAGGGGAGGAGAGAGAGAGAGAGAGAGAGAGAGAGAGAGAGAGAGAGAGAGAGAGAGAGAGAAAGAAGGAAGGAAGGAAGGAAGGAAAGAATAGAAGAAAAAGAGATGTTAACTATAACTATGAAAGAAAAAAATTGTTATAGGCAAGATGATGCAAAGACAGAGTACTTAAGATCAATAAAAGGCAATTTTTATTAATGAAACTTTTTTTTTCCTACTCAAGGCTATACTAAAAGCACTTTCAGAAGAAGTTAAGGTAAGCCTCTAAGATTTGGGTATCTTTATTATACCACATATAACATTCATTCTCCAAATATATTTTGGAGATTTTTGAAGTCCAGTAAATCTAATATTCTGATCCCCAGGATGAAATATATAATAACATGTAATTTCAGAAGTATATTAACATATACTTCTGAGAAGCTGGATTTTTCTTCAATTTTAGAATCACATAATTATATATATATATTTTTTTTTATTTAATAGCCTTTTATTTACAGGATATATACATGGGTAACTTTACAGCATTAACAATTGCCAAACCTCTTGTCCCAATTTTTCACCTCTTACCCCCCCACCCCCTCCCCTAAATGGCAGGATGACCAGTAGATGTTAAATATATTAAAATATAACTTAGATACACAATAAGTATACATGATCAAAACATTATTTTGCTGTACAAAAAGAATCAGACTCTGAATTATTGTACAATTAGCTTGTGAAGGAAATCAAAAATGCAGGTGTGCATAAATATAGGGATTGGGAATTCAATGTAATGGTTTTTAGTCATCTCCCAGAGTTCTTTTTCTGGGTATAGCTAGTTCAGTTCATTACTGCTCCATTAGAAATGATTTGGTTGATCTCGTTGCTGAGGATGGCCTGATCCATCAGAACTGGTCATCATCTAGTATTGTTGTTGAAGTATATAATGATCTCCTGGTCCTGCTCATTTCACTCAGCATCAGTTTGTGTAAGTCTCTCCAGGCCTTTCTGAAATCATCCTGTTGGTCATTTCTTACAGAACAGTAATTAGAATCACATAATTATAACAAGACCTTGCTTCATGTTGAATAAAAGGCTAAATACTTAATTCAAGAAATGAAGATATATGTCACTTAATTCAAGAGATGAAGATACATGTCCTTCATTGATTTAAATGAAAACTCAACTGATTTAAACGCCACTGAAAATAATAAAGATTAGACTTGGAAAAATTGTTTATTAAAAGTTTATTTAATATCAAATACAACAAAAGTGCAGTTCTATAATAGAGAATTAACGAATATGTCGAAATCTTATAAACTCAATGGCAAATCCTATAAAACATTTAATTGTGACAAAAGACAGATAATGCAATTTTTAAAAAATAAAAAGTTGTTCTTTATTATGTGACTATAAATTTAATTATTCTACTTTTTCTATTTAATTTGAATGTCACTGTAACTCTAAATTGTTAAGACTAAAATGCAGATAGGTAATTCAATGGGTTAAAGTGCTAAATTTAAATTTAAATATGTCCTTGGACATTTATTAGTTGTGTGGGTTTAGGCAAATAATTTAGCCTCTCTACCTCAGTTTACTTATGTGTAAAATGCAAATGATAAGAACAGTAGCCTTACAGGATGATTATATGGATCAAATGAGATAACATACATTTAGCACTTTACAAAAATTAACAGGGTATAAAAGACTTCATTATTATTTTGAGTTTCTGATTTCCCACAATTCTTTTTTCATCCCAACGTTAGTTATTATCCTATTTTCCTCTGTTTATTTTGTTCTCTATCTCCTTTCACCCTATTCCTCCTCTCACTTTTGCTTCTGACTCTCCCTTTCTCAATCTGCCCTCTAAGGCCCCTTTCACTTATCCCCTTCCTCCTCTACTTTCCTTTAGGTAAGCTAGATTTCTATACCCAATTGAGTGTATATGGTATTCCCTCTTTGATCCAGTTCCAATGAAAATAATGTTCAAACATTTCCCACTATCTCTCTCACCTTCCCCTCCATTGTAAAAGTTTTTTGTGCCTCTTTTGTGTCAGATAATTTACCACATTCTACATCTCTCTTTCCTTTTTTCCCGAGGTATTTATTTCTCTTTCTCACCCCTTAATTTTATTTAAGTTCTCATATTCAAGTCACATGGGTGTCCTCTCAATGTATGTATGTATGTATGTATGTATGCATATGTATCCTTTTAACTGCCCTAATAATGAGAAAGTTCTTATTAGTTACAAGTATCATTTCCCCATGAAAAAATATAAATGATTTAACCTTATTAAGTGTCTTATGATTTCTTTCCTGTCTACCTTTTTATGCTTCTCTTGAATTTTGTATTTGAAAGTGAAATGTTCCATTCAGCTCTGCTGAAAGAAGAATGCTTGAGAATCTTCAATTTCATTGAATTTCACATTTCCTGCTGAGGGTTTATACTCAGTCTTGCTGGGTAGGTGATTCTTGGTTGTAACCCCAGCTCTTCTGCACTTTAGAATATCATATTTCATTAATGTAGAAGCTGCTAAATCTTATTTTATCCTTGTGGTATTTTCTCTTCAACGTGAGAATCCTGGAATTTGCCTATAATACTTCTGGGAGTTTTCATTTGGCAATCTCTTTCAGGAGGTGATTGGTAGAACTGGTGGATTCTTTCAATTCCTATTTCACTCTCTGATTTTAGAATATCAGGACAATTTTCCTTGACAGTTTCTTGAAATACAAAATCTAGGCTCTTTCAGCTTTCAGGAAGTCCAATAACTTTTAAATTCTTTATCCTGGATCTATTTTCCAAGTCAGATGATTTTCAAATGAGGTATTTTATATTATCTTCTTTTTTATATTTTTGGTTTTGGTTTTATTATTTCTTGATGCCTCATGGAGCCATTACCTTCCACTCACTAATTCTAATTTTTAAGGAATTGTTTTCTTCAGTGACGTTTTGTACCCCTTTTTCCACTTGAACAATTCCATTATGAGATATTTTCTTTAGTGAATTTTTGTGCCTCTTTTGCCATTTGGACAATTCTGCTTTTCAAGGCATTCTTCTCCTCATTAGATTTTTGTACTTCTTTTACCATTTGGCCTATTATGTTTTTAAAGTAAAGGTGTTCTTTTCTTCCGTATTTTTGTGGTGTCCTTTCTTTATCATGCTGCCAACTTTTTTTTCATGATTTTCTTGCACCATTCTCATTTTTCTTTCTATTTTCTTCTACCTCTCTTACTTGATTTTGAAAATGTTCTTTGAGTTCTTCAATGGTTTAGGCAAGTCCTGTGCTGAACTGCATTCCACTTTCATCTGATGCAACAGCATTTTTTGCCAAACTTTCAAGGTGTCTTGAAGGTTTCAACCCTTCCTTTTGTGGTACTGCCACTCCATAATTTGTTTGAGGACAGGAATGGGGAGGTTTTGGTTCAAGAACTGTATAAAGCTCGTGAAATCATTTGCTAAGTGATTACAATCACAATCACTAATAACATGAAAGCTAGGTCCTACCCCTGCTCAAGTTCGGTAAGATATTTTGCATGGCCTGTGAATGATATTATAAATATCCAAATATCTGTGTTTTAGAGCATCACTTAAATATGTTTGGAAAGGTTTGGGGGAGAACTCTGGTGAATCCCTGCCTTCTCTTTGCCATCTTGGTTCTGCCCCCTGAGTTGTTTTTTATTTTATCTTTTTGTTTTTGTTTTTGTTTTTTTTTTTGGATTCTGGTTGTCTAGAAACTACATATCTTTGATGCATAGTTTCTGTTTTGTAGAGGCTTGAAAAGACATGGTAATCAGAGAAAATGACTCATTAGTCATCTAGTTGCTCATATGACCTAGAACCTAATTATTTTCTTCAAATTATTTTATTTTTCTCTTGAAACATTCTGGGCTTGCTTATGGTTGTTCTATATTCCCTGTGAATATTCAGATTTCTTTTTTGCTAGTGGTTTTTTGGCTTGTTTTTTTTCATAGAATATTACTGATATGATAATTATGATCATTTAAAATATGCTTTACTAATTTTCTTTTCTGTTTTTAAATCTCATTATTGGTATATCTTTATTTAAGTTCACAGCTTACTGATGTCCTTTAAACTTTTTTACTTTTTAGCTTTTTCATATATTTCTTGTCCATTCTCTCAGTTTCCATCTTTAGTCTTTGGTTTTCTCCCTTCCACTACCATGTTCTGCTATTAATTGCAACGATTACCAAGTTTGAGAGTTTGCACGTGCTGACTTTTATTTTTTTAAAAAATAAATACATTTTAATAATAGCTTTTTATTTTCAAAATACACACAAAAATAGTTTTCAACACTCTTGCAAAACTTTTGTGTTCCAAATCTTTCTCCCTCCCTTCCTTCTATCGAAAGTAATCCAATATAAATTAAATATATGCAATTCTTCTAAATGTATTTTCACATATATCACACTGCACATGAAAAATCAGATTCAAAAGGAAAAAATGAGAAAGAAAAAAATAAGTAAGCTAACAACAACAATAACAAAAAGATTGAAAATACTACGTTGTGATACACATTCAGTCCCTATAGTCCTCTCTTTAGATGCAGATGGCTCTCTTCATCACAAGTATACTGGAATTGGCCTGAAACAATTCATTGTTGAAAAGAATCAAGTACATCAGAACTGATTAAATGAATGAATTTTAAATGAAAATTTATGAGCAACATTTTTAAGAGGCTCACTGGTAAAAATAAAATGGCAATATCTATTTAAAAGTTCTTAGAAATGTTAAGAGGAAACATTAAAAACAAGCAATGGAGATACTGTTTGGAACAATCATAAATCTGTCAAAAACTAACCTGCGGACTAACTTACATAAAGGACGCTGTAACTGAAGACACTGATGGTGTTTCCCTGGTAACAGTGGGATGCAAGCTCCCAGATTCTTTAGGTACTGCTGTCACCCAGTTAAAGTAATAGAAGTAGTGGTGACTAAATAAAACCCTGACAAAAGAAAAACATGAATGTTTGCCTACAAATTTATTAAAGAAACTACAAAGGGTCTGGCTTAACAGAAGTGAAGTAATTGAAATTTTTCAACAGAAAAAGTGGTACTTTCCTAACTACTGCTCTGTTCTTCACTGGTCTCAGAAATGTTTACTACTAAAAACCCTTTCTTTCTTTTTTTAAGGTCCTTTCTTTTTTTATTATTTTTTTATTTAATAGTCTTTTATTTACAGGATATATGCATGGGTAACTTTACAGCATTAACAATTGCCAAACCTCTTGTTCCAATTTTTCACCTCTTACCCCCCCCACCCCCTCCCCTAGATGGCAGGATGACCAGTAGATGTTAAATATATTAAAATATAAATTAGATACACAATAAGTATACATGACCAAAACGTTATAGGTCCTTTCTTTTTAAAATATACACATTAAAAAAGTGGCTCCACTTCATTCTTGCATTTGTTCCTTTTATTGATACCTAGGGTTTCCTAAACTGATATTATAGTGAAGTTTCAAGGGGGTGAATTAGTCTAATGTGGGAAATTTATCTATTTCACTCTTTTGCAATATATTTTGGATGGGGAATTATCAATTCCAAAGGTCTCCTAGATCTTGCCCCCTCACCTCATCCTCAAGGATAGATAAGGCTGTATTGTTGGAATAGAATTGGGTTTCTTAAACTTTTTTCCACTCGTGATCCCTTTTTGGCTGAGAAATTTTTATGTGACCCTGGTTATATAGTGTGTGTGTGTGTGTGTGTGTGTGTGTGTGTGTGTGTGTGTACCCACATACAAATCGAACATTTACTCAAAATAAATCATAATTTCACTATTCCCCACATGGAGTTAAAAGACTCCATGTGGGGTCACAACCCATAGTTTAAACTGCTTTGGAAGAGAAATCTACCAGAATGTCCAGTCTTTCCCCCAATCTGCATTCAGGAGTATTGCAAGTGAATGCCACATTTATAACTGTCTATATTTCATTCTATAGCTTCCTCACCATCAACTTACAGTTCAGCACCATAACTTCCACTAATATATATATATATATATATATGTACTTACATATTTATATATAACTATATAACATTTCCTGTTATATAGGATTGTGGTTGTCTTATTTTTAATGTATAGTTTCTGTCTGGGAGAGACTTGAGAAGACATGGGGGTCAGAAAATAATGCAAGAGAGCAAGATCTTTATCATACCTATCTTTATTTCTTCAATGACTATCATAGTGCCTCACAAATACTGCAATATTCCAAATGATCTGTTTTTGCACATAGATCTCCTCAAGAAGATCTGTATGAATCCTGCATTATGTACTTACTACCTAGGTGATTCAGGGCAAGTCACTTAATCTCTCAGGCTCAGTTTTCTTATCTTTAAAATGGGAATAATAACAGGATGTGATAATAAAATAAAATAACACATGGATGACAGTTGTGGATGAGAAACTTATTTCACTATAGCAACGTTCACTTCTCACACTGGGCAGGTGGAAACTGCTCAGAAACTTTTCATTTCCTAAGCTAGCTTGATGACTTCAACCTATCCTCAAAATAGAAGCCTGGGTTTTCAGAGAAAGACTACCATGTGATTACACTTAAATCTCTCAGGATCCTAAGCTTGTTATAGAGGAGTATATTCTCCTTATTCACCACTCTGGCTTTTAAGTCCCCAATGTACGGTCATTCATATAAACAAGCTACCCATAATGACGACACTTTTAGATCTTAAACATAACCATTTACTTAGTATGCAGTAAAAATGAAACAGCAATAACATCACAAATACTCATATATTAAAATAAGTACAGGAATACTAAAAAAAAATCACAATTGATACATAAACCTGGGTCTCATTCTTCCACAAATGCACTCAGGATCTGTGGGAGAGAGTGAGAATAAACAGAAACCTGACAGAGAAGCATTTGGAGGAGTAAAAAAAATTCACATGTTAAGGGAAGAGTGACTCCTAATCTTGGACTGTAGCCCTGATGTCATTGCTCCATTCAGGAACACTGGCACCATAGGAAGCTTATTCTCTTATAACTGCTTGCATGCTGGCCCTCCTGAAAGGTCTCTTGGTAGGCAATTTTATTTTCCTTCTATTTTTGAATTGATAAAGCAGTAATAAGATCTTTCAACTCACAATCACCCTCAAAAGGGCACTGAAAAAATGTCACTGCTAAATTTAGAAAGCAGTTCCCTTTGGCTAGCCAAGTAACTGCAAAACTCATCAAACTAAGCTCTCTCGAGGCAATGTAATCCAACTCAAACCAACTATTTATTCACTAGGATGCTGTATCCCCCAAATAGAGTGTCGCAAAGACAGTCTACCAAAAAATTAGGTCAAATTGTCCATGGTCAAGACAAACTAGTTCAACCTCTTCTTTGCTCACTAGGATTCTCCATTGTCCAATTAGATCTAAGTACTTCTGCATAGCAACACTGTAAACTCATTTTCCCTTTTCTGCTTTTTTCTCTCAGATTGGAAGGGGAAGCAAAAACCACTTCTAAAAGTTTGCATCTCTTTTAAGTTCTGAGTGACCTAGGAACTGAGGCTGTTTTCTAATAAATTTCAGTATTATTCAGTCAATCAGGAACCAGCAGCCAAAGCCTTTTTTAGTAGATGACTGCTTCTGCTGTTATTTTTGTCTTAATTCTTAAAAACAACTCCTAAAAAGCTAATTTTCATCTTCTGCTGACTCTTTCCTCTCCAGCATGGTCTTCAATCTCTTTACTACTTCTCTGCTTTAGCCTCCCACCTCCTCTCAATCCCTAATGGTGCTCAATGACTCACCTTTCGCTTATAATGCCAAAACTCACTAAGTTTTCTTTATGAAATTAGCAATCTTTGTGTAATTATCTCTGGGTGTCTAATCAGATGATTAAAAAACCTTTTTGAGTTTTTCCATCAAGTTTCAAAAATTAAATGCTCATCAGTGAATGACCCGAATATCCTCAAAAACTGTGATTTTTTATATTCACATTTATTTTATTAAAATATTTTATTTATCAATGAATAAAAGATTTTCTCTACTTTCTTAAAGAGTGATGTTGTTTGAATGGAGTTAAACCTGACTATATTATTTACAAGATGATTAGAGTCTTTATATTTATGCCACAATTAATTATCTGTTGAAAACTGCTCATATCCTATTGAAAAGTTTCTTTGAATATGTATTTTAATAATTTTTAATTAACGTGACTCCTGTCACAAAATCCACTGGTATGGTCCTTTCTCCTTACTGATTCAGATGAAGGCCCTATCCTCATGAGATGCAGAATTGGTAAGTAGTTAGAGAGCTGCTGCTTTCACAAGTTTTTTTTAGTTACCAGAACTATTTGTCCTCCCTTAGGGTGCTTCTGGATTCCATCTTCTAGACAGAAGATGAAAGAGGCCAGTCCCATTTCAGACTACTCTTTGGGAGTACACTCTTTGGGAAACAATGAAAAGAACTAGTAGTCTGTATCATGCCCCTATTTCCAACTTGCTCTAAGAGAGGCTATGAGGAGTTTATTTTTAGGTGACATCTAGGATATAATCTCTTTTAGATGAACTAAATTATTTTAATACCAATGTTTTATTTTATTTTATTGTTTGGTATATATTTTTCTATGTGAATCTTCTCTGATTTCTGTTTGGCTATTAGCTATTTACTTTATGTGTTCATTGTGGGGCTGGTATTTTTGAGAAAGGGGTCAAGGTTTGAATATGAAGCTTGGAATGGAGTTTCCTTTTCCCTAAAATGACAAAGCAAACAGAAGATATATTGATTTTAATCATATTCTTTGGATTAATAATATTTACTTGTTATAACAGATATACTTCTGACCCTATAGACCCTTTTCTCTGAGGATAGCACAATGATGGGCTCTGACTCTAACTTCTTACTTCCCCTCCTGGCCCAAATTTAAAATCATCCCTAGGGAGAGGTTATGGGAGAAGAGGCTAGTAATACTTTGTCCTCCCCTTTAGTTGCCAAACTGTTCCATATGTAGGAGCAAATATACAATATCTTATATATTAAAGCACTTTGTAGAACTTAAAGCACTAAATAGATGCTGATCATCATCATGATTGTGGGCACTTTTCAAACAACAGTGCTGATTCAAAGTATAGATCAGAACCTACCTATCCTTTTTCATCCTGTGTAATTTTGTCCATATCCTAAATGTCAATTTCCTACAATTTTCACTTTAAGTGCAATGGATCTTTCTGTACTTCCAACGTAGTCAAAAATGCTTCATATGGAATTTTTACTTCACTCTTGCTACATGACTGGACTGGTACCTTTTCTAATCAGGGTGCAATGGGAAACACAGATTCTGGAGTCAGGGGACTTGAGTTAGAATCTGCTACTTCTTGTGTGACCTTCGACCACTTATTTAAACTAAACCAGGCTTCAGTACCTTTATTTTTAAAAGGAAGCCTAAACTAAATGGCTTTTGAAATACCAGGGTTTTATATCTTTGATACTCTGCTTTTCTTTGGGGATTTTAGTGGGACTTTCAAAATGCTATTCATTGCTGGTAATATTTGATAGCCTATTTTTATCCATTATGCATCTTCCCATTGTCCTTCTGGGTAACTCTTAATTTTGGTTCTTTGGAAATTCAGATATTACATTATTCTCAGTCATGTGATATGATCAGAACACAGATTTTTCAAATTCATAATTTTTGGTGGCTTTAAAGAAAAATTTGGGAGTTATAGTGCAATTTCCCAAATGCTTTGTTAATTTCTTATTCATCCAATTCTGAGCACACCTATTTGTTCAAGATGTATGTACAGTTTGTTGATAGAGAAGTTCTCTGGACCACCTAATTCAATTGCACATCCTAGAATAATAGGAATCTTTCATGTGGCTGATTTTTATGTAGTCTGAAATTTTTTGAGTGATTGTGCATATCATTTAGATGATTTTGTAATATTCCAGGGCTAGATACAATCAACAGAATATCACCACAAAACAGATACATTTCTATAACCTAATGTAAAGGGCATCTTTTATGATCATGGTAAAAATTTTTGGCAAGCATATACCCATCTGTTTTATGCCATGCTATTGTGATTTAGTTGTTTTCTGTCATGTCCAACTCTTTCTGTCTTTTTTTTTTTTTGGCAAAGATACTAGAGTGGTTTGTCATTTCTTTCTTTAGCTCATTTTATAGATAAGGACACTGAGGCAGGCAGGGTTAAGTGATTTACTCAAAGTAATACACTTAGCAAGTGTCTAAGACCAGACCTGAGCTTGTCATCCTAACTCCAGGCCCAACTCTATTCACTGCACCATCTACCTGATAGTAAAAATCAGAGAATATTTGAACAAATTTTATCTTGGTAATATCATTCAAAGAAACTTTTGTGATGCAAGATCACTGATTTAGAACTAGAATGGACTTAAAAGAAAATTTAATTTGACTCCATATTTTATAAATGAAGAAACTGGAGCCTGGAGAGATAAACTGCTTTGTCGAGGTCAAGCAGTTAAGTCAATGAAAGAAGAAAATTTGAATCCAAGGTCTAGCTCTCTCTCAAAAACTAATATTCCTTCCCCTGCACCATTTTGCTCAACATATAAATGGAGATCAGCTTGTTGGAAGAAGACTTTGAAGAGACTTTTTGCTCCACTGAATCAAAGGTCTTTGCATAGTCAACAAACAGAAATCATAGTTGGATTTTTTTAATATGCTGTATCCTTCAAATCAATTAGGTGAGTATTAGAAATCTGGTCTGCTGTAGGCTAGTGTTTGTCAAAATTTGTTTGCATTCTTCTCAGTCTTCATGCAATATTCTTATGTATTCTTAGATAACTTTTTTTTTTAAGTAATGTGTGCCTATAATTTTCTCCAATTATTCAGTGTTTTTCTCTTTCTCAGTTTTGTCCATAGAATACATTTAATAACCACTTACTTAACTGAATCAAATTCATATTATATAAGCCCAAAGGAAAGAGGATTCTGCTAGGAATTAAGACCAGGGGGATGATTAAGGAAACCAAGTCAGTATAAAGTGAGAGACAGTAAGTAGTAAATAGGGAAGAAGATATGAAAAATACATTTATATCCACTGTGAATTATCATCACTGTTAAGTTATATCACTGAGAAGACACAGCTGCTTGTACCATCATATATATTCCAAATATTGCCAGTGAATGCAGATATCCCAAAGAAGAGGTAGATGAAGTCATGCAGTAAGGAGGAAAAAAAAAAAGTAGCTAGAATGTTTTGCCTCAGCTGCCTATCCTTGCTTTTCTATTAGTTATTGAAGACTCTGATGCTTTGGAAGTTTCATTGACGAGATTTCTCTCTACTTTGACTACTTTGGCCTATGTATCGTTTCATAACGAGGTTAATTTTCAATATAACTTTAGGAAGGTGGTCACTATTCAATGTAAACAGTAAAAATTAATTTCTGTGTAAAGTGAGACGTTTTATTAATTCAGTTAGGAAAGCATCAAGAGGATTAGAATTACTATATATGCTTCAATATCCAAGTTCTTCAGTATGAAATAGATTTGTAATAGTAGTCTTGTTTTTCTAACCTGGGACCAGTGGCTGGCAAGGTATACGTCAGGATGACAGGAGATAGCCCAGGACACAATGGGAGACCTTGTCCTTTTTAAGCTAAGGTCCTTAAGTCTGAAGCTACACCCATTTAGTGATTAAGGCTAAGAAGTAATTAAGGCAAGGAATGCTTCTTTCATGCAATCCAAATAAATGAAGAAATGAATTGATAAATAAATAAATAAATCTGGGAGGAGGAGAATTCAGAATTTTTGGCCAAAATATAAATAACTGTTCTTCAGATTCAGTCTGAATCAATCTTGAGAATGACCAATTGGGGATTGGATTGAGACTTATTGTTAGCTAATCAATGAGAGTCAGAATGATTTTGATTTGAGGCTTGGCCCTTAAGAAAAAAATTAGCTAGTAGAGGATGAAGAGGAAAAAAAAATTTAAGAGCATTCTCGGGTAAGTATGATGCCCTATGTGAACAAAGGGAAGGAGGAGAAGGAAAGGAAAGAATAAGGGAAGGAAGAGGGAAGGAAAACAAAGTTATTATATTCTATTCATTTTTCTAGCCACTAGCCTATATTACCATGTTTTTCCATTCCTCCTTCCTTCCTTCCTTCCTTCTTTTCTTTTCTTTTCTTCCTTCTTTCTTTTTCTTCCTTCCTTTCCCCTTCTCTACCTCCCTCTCTTTTTTTAATTTCAGGAAATCAGAATAAATGAGGTAGAGACTCCTGCAATCTAGCAAAAAGTATAATGAAGTCAGATGGTTAGCAAAAAGTAATAATGAAATTGGATTGTAAGCAAAAAGCGTTTTTAAAAAAGCCTTAGTAAAACTTGTGCCATTATTTTCACAGAAGTGAGGGTATTCTGCCTTTATTTTTGTAGTTGCTTTGTAATTTCAGTCATGTTCAATTTCTCATCATCTCATTTGAGTTTTCTTGGCAAACATATTGGAATGAGTTGCCATTTTCTTCTCCGGGTCATTTTATAGATGAGGAAATTGAGATAATTAGGGTTAAATTACTTGCTTAGGTATACATAGTTAAGTAATGTTTGATGCTGGATTTGAATACATGATGACAAGTCTTACTGAATCCAAGCCCAGTGCCCTATTCACTATGTTACTGTCCCACCTTGCCTTCATAGAATTTTCTAGATGTCTGAATTTGAAAACATTATGTTTAATTACAGAGAGAAAGAGTTAACAT
Source organism: Sarcophilus harrisii (assembly GCF_902635505.1). NCBI lineage: Eukaryota > Metazoa > Chordata > Mammalia > Dasyuromorphia > Dasyuridae > Sarcophilus > Sarcophilus harrisii. The sequence continues at coordinate 169,757,486 of NC_045430.1, forward strand.
CAACTCTAAAAGTACTACTATTTTGTGTGGGGAGCTGGTCCTTTAAAGTCAGTTTATATGAGCTAATTATGACTAGTTTAAGGACTATTGGAACATTCTCCTAAAGAGTTTTATTTGCTCTAAATTATTATATTGCCTAAGTCAGTCTTTTATCTTATAAACTGATTTTTCTACTCTCATGCCATTATAGAAAGAACATAGCACTGAAGTATTATTTTCCTGTTGTTAAAGTACTTTGACTATTCATTGAGACATTGAGTGGGAGAAAGGGCATTGGAGAAGAAAAGGAATCAATTTCTTTTCTGAAAAGCATCACCACCAAATCAGTCCCTGAATCTCAGAATAAAACCTTTAAAACACTAGGAAAGGAGTACACAACAGTGTCTGATGAAGAGATCATACAAAAATCTATTATTCCTGACTTTTGGTCTGCTTATTTTCTTTTTGGCAGCCAAAAAAACGTGTCTATCTACTACACATGGAGCCATTAATGTATATGTCTCTCTAGGTTTCATGCACTCCTTCAAAAATGCCAGGTTAGAAATTAAACCTATTTTATCTCCCTCCTTTTTATATCTTTCCCTTTCTGATAATCTCCCAAGTGACTTTGAATGATGTGATCCGTGGAATCCCAACACCATCATGATAGGAGCTGAATTCTGATTGGCTCTCACCGGCCATTGCTTCCCCTGATAGTTAGAAATGGCTTTGTAGCATCATTGATAATACACTTTTCCCATACCATTTCCAATATTACACCCCTTTTCCCTACCATCAGATAGTCTCAGAGGTATTATATGGATTGCTTTGCAAAATGAAGGCTGGGAGGTTTTCTCATGTCAACTGATGACTTCTTGTTAGGAGTTCATCATCTATTAAAATTTACTGAACACCAAGAAGGTACGTAGCCCTGCCTCAAAAATCATACAAGGATGGTGTAAGGCTTCTCATTAAGCAGGTAACAGAAGGAGTTAAATTGTCTTGCTGTAAGTATTTAAACAACCACAGGTAAGACTACTCACTATTATTTCAAATGAGAGGCAGCATGGTAGAGACCAGATTTTGAGCTATGGAGATCTGGGGTTCAAAACCAACTACAGACACATACTATTTATGTGACAATGGGGAGGTTGCTTAATTTCAGTTCTCCCTTTTGAACTGTTATCAAACTGTTGAAAACTAAGTTAAAAGTGACTTGCAAATCTCCTTTAGAGGAGGAAATTATCCTACTGTAGTCCTGCACAAGATGAGACTCACTGATCTGTTCTCCTTAAATTTCATCTATTATAATGGACAAAGTCCTCTAATTTCTTCTTTTTCGTATAGTTTCTATCATTCTAATCCTTTCCTATCATTTCCTTTTTATTATTTAGCTGCTTCATTAATTAGCTATTCAATACACCCACACCCACACCACACCCACACAGCTTTTATTTGTCCAACTATTCAATTTTTGGTCTTGTTGACATGGCTTAATGATGGTAATTTCTTCAATGTCATTCTTTGTGTCCAATCTTTCTCTCTCTTCTTCTGAGACACTGTTCTTCAGAATTTTTTTTTAAGGAATCTTTAAACCAAGCCAACTTAAACTATATTTGAAGAACATCTAACACTCAATAGATGTTAATATGGCAACTAAGAGGAAGAGTAGGAATTCATTGATGTCGGGTCTCATGAAAAAGACATATACATATGTGATCAGAGAGAGAGAAGGGAGGGAAAAAGGAAGAGAGGGATAGAAGCAGGGAGGAAGGAAGGAGGAAGGAATATGATAAATTGGGACCAGTGAGTTATATTCAATTCATTAATTAGGACTCATAAAATAAGGGATTTAAAAACACAAATGTTTAAGAAATTAGAAATTAGAAAACTTTATTTTTGAAGGGATTATTCAAACTGATTTTTGATTTTATTGACAAAAATATCTTCAGTGATGCATTTTGGAACCTTTCTGTAGAGGCCAGAACTCTGAAGAAGTATATTGAAACAAGGATACTTACAACAAGGTGTTAACTCAGTGTGATTGATGAGATGATGGTTTTCTAGTTCACGTATATATATTTAGTACTTAGTATAGTGATGTAATGGTTCTCTAGTTAACACATACTCAATATGCTGTAATGATGTAATTGCAATATGGTATTTAAGGGCTGGGAGAATTGGGGACACAGTGAGTCAGAGTGAACAGACTGTGAAGGAGACAATAAAGACTTTAGACTCTATTCCTGACCATCTTCCTCTTCGTGACTATCCTGCTGAGCCTAAGGCCCATCTGGAGGATCTCCAGAAAGCTCAGACATTACACCTTTCTATGTGGTGCATCTTACACAATGAGGGCACTGTTAATAAGTTCTTCCTTCTATTGTGGGGATATCTACAAAATTTGTGGGCTATTGTTCAGTTTTTTCTTTCTCTTGACAAGGAAGAAAAGAACTGTTTACATTATAATTTGTTGGTATGATATGCATATCCTCTCAGAAACCTAGCGTAATCAAGGGCTATAGAGGGAGTCTAACTAAATATCATGGCCAATGCAAGAATTTGTTGCATAAATAAATGTGTGTGTGTATATGTATATATATATATATATATAGTGTGTGTGTGTGTGTGTGTGTGTGTGTATATATACACACACACACACACACACACATACATACACATATACATATTCTATGTGTATATGTGTATACACATATATAAATATGTATATGTATGTACATATACACATACCATTTTTGTTTTTCTTTCTTATTTAGAAAGAAAAAAGTTTGGTTTTTTTCCTTGTTTTATCTCTTATAATTACATACTTATGTTTACTTATTTGTATTTATAACTCTTGGATTTGCATTTCAAAGCTTTTCAACTTTGGTCTTTTCATTAGAAATTCTTGGAAATCGTCTATTTCATCAAAAACCTTTTTTTTCTTCTGTAGCATTATTTTCAATTTTTCTAGTTGTTATCCTTAATTATAAGCATATGTATTATAATTACATATTTTATTATATATTTATATATGTAATTATAAGTATATACATATATATATATATGTATGTATATATGTATGTGTATACCCTCCTTTCTGTTCTGAAATATAATATCCCAGGCTCTCTGTTTCTTTATAGTAATAGGTGCCAAATCATGTATGGTTATGCATATGACTCCTTGGTACATGAATTCTTTCTTTCTTGTTGTTTCCAATATATTTTTTCCTTTGATCTCTGGAAGTTCTGGATTTAGGCTATAATTTTTCAGGGAGTTTTTATTTTTTTCTTCCTTCCTCCCTCCTTTCTCTCTCTCTAATCACATATGCATATGTTTTTTTCATGAGACCCAACATCAGTGAATTCCTACTCTTCCTCTTAGTTGCCATATTAACATCTATTGACAGCTAAATGTTCTTCAAATATAGTTTAAGTTGGCTTCGTTTAAAGCTTCCTAAAAAAATGATTCCCAAGAACAGTGTCTCAGATGAAGAGAGAGATTCCTTTATCGAGGAAAGGAAATGAAGAAGGCCAAAGATATACTCACTTGGGTAAAGAATATTTAAGAGAGCATGAAAATTAAAGAAAACATATGAGGAGGGGGAGAAACAATAGCCTAGAGGCAGGATGAACCATCACAGTTGTTCTAGGAAAACACAGCAAGTCTTTGAAGACACTTGAGAAGTCCAGCATGACTGAAAATGATGAGACTTTTCTAAAATTTAAGTTTTGCTCAAAAATGTTCCCAATTAATTGATATTTATGTTTTTTGTTACTTATTATAATAATATGTAAAATCCAAGTATCCAGTTCTTGGAGATGTATAGAAAAATACAGTAACATAGAAATGACTACTAAACAACAAAAGTATTTAAAAAATTGGTATTACTATAATGATTTAGGGCTCATGAAACATTTAAAAAATAGCTGGCATGATAACACAATTATTTGATTATATAATAATGCTAAAACATCTTAGGAAAAAAAGAAATCTTTCTATGTTAAAGCCCACATACGTAATAATTCAAAGTATAATTAAAACTCTTAGAATTTTTGGCATGAATTATCCAATTGCTACCTGGTTTTGCATCATTTTTCCATACTCCATTTTCCATAATGAATCATTTTGTCTTTGAAATTATGAAGAATTAAAATGAATATCACCTTGACAATTTCTCAAGAATTTTGTGACACACCCTTGAAATTACTGGAGACACCCTGGTGTGTTGCTGAATTAAGGTTGGGAAGCATTAGTCTAGGATTTATGTAAAAAAAGTAGATAATTGGTTGAATGTGTATTAAAATGAACTATTTTTATTTAATTAGGAATCCGTTTAACTGCAAAACTGTGTAAACTATAAAACTGTACAAATTTACATTAGACAATTTTATATCATATTAAGCTTATTAATTGATAATCAAATTATTTTTTAAAAAATAACTTACAAAGCTGAGCAGCATCTGCATGGATAGTTCCTCCTTTGGGATTCAGCTTCTGGGTTTGAGTTGCAGGAATAGGTTTATACGACTGACCTGTTGCCCTATACATAGCCTGGACCCATAATATCCTATCTTGGTCATCATCGCTGGCAAATATTACAGTATCTCCTTCTTTAACAGCATTAAAGAACATGTGGCCACCCTGAAGTCCTGCAGAAATAGGTATAAACATTATTAAAATAAAACTATTTTTAAAATGTGTAAAATTAAAAGATTTTTATCCCCTTTATTAAATTCCCCATTAGAAAATTACTAGTAACTGATGCAAAGTTGTATGAGTAGCTTAGCATTTATAATGGTTATCGATAAGATCTATAAAGAAAGGCATGAAAGGAAAATAAAGAAAAGTTTCATTAACCATATCACCTAAAAATAACTTGGAGAAATTGACTCCTTATGGGCAGTGACTACTTGTAGACATACATTTATTTTCCTACTGAAATGTATTTCATAGATTGGATTTCTTGAAATATTTCTTATTAGAGAAGAGAATCTCACTCTTTGGAATATTTGTCATTCTATTTGCAGGTGAAACACATGCATTTAAAAGAAGAAAGTGTCTTTTTATTATTGGGATCTTTTTTGTTCTGCCCATAGAAGTCAAAACTGGTAGGGAAGATAAAGAACTGAACATGTTCTATTAATTCAGTCAACTAACAAAATAGGCTTTTTTTTTTCTCTCTAATGTTTGATATTAACTTCCAAATGAGTCCAAAAGATATGATTTATGGTGTTTTAAAAGAGGAAAGATTATCCCTCCTTCTAATAGTCTGTCTTTCCACTAATCAAAAATACCAATACTGTTAGTAAGAACTGCTCAACCACAGTAACTTACTTTTATTAGTTATTAATTCAATAAGCATGTTTTGCTTAAAATTTCACTTAAAATTTCACATGGTTGTGACCTGATTCTTACTGGTGGAAGGATGATAAGATTTGAGGCTAAAAAAAGACCTAACAAGTTACTTAGATCAAACTCTTTTGTTTTACACAGGAGAAAACCAAGGCTGATTAGCAAGAGTTGTCAATTATTAAGTAACAGAACTGGGCTTTGTCCCCAGATTCTCTGATTTAATGCAGGAAAAGGCTGAGGAGAGTCCCTGTCATTAAGCTTATTTCTGGGAGGTTATTTCCTGTACTCCACCCTAAGCTACTTGAGAATTTTTGGATTTTAGAGAGAAAGAAACTTGCTTATTTTCCAGAAATTTTTTTTGGGGGGTCAGTCACTCAAGACATCTGGGAACTCATAACGAACTAACCTGTTCCTCTTAAAATTCAAAGGAAACAACTATCATAAAATGATACTTAGAGTAAACTTATTTGGGAAAATAAAGGACAATTAAAGTAGTCACCATTTAGAAAGCTTAAATAATCTTTTAATAATGTACAGAATGAAGGGAATTATACACTTAAGATACATATGGTAGTGGGGGAAAAAGTATAAATGGAAAAAGTTACCTGAGTGTGGATCCGTGTAGTCCACAGTGTATCCTTCAAGTTGCATTAACTCCTGTGGTTCAGACTTCTTTTCTCTATAACTGCACATAGCAAAGGTGTACTGGCTGACCTGTTCAAGAAAAGCATTTGTGGATGTGTTGCAACGTATCTATCAAATTCACCTCTCCTGATTAAACAAAGGTAATTACCCTAAGGCTGGCTAGATGGAACAGAGGATAACATACAGGATTTGGGAGCAGAAAGACTCATATTTGTAAATTCAAATCTGGCCCCAGATACTTAGTCTGAATCTAGGCAAGTCACTTAACCCTTTTTGCCTCAGTTTCCTCATCTATAAAATGAGATGGAGAAGGAACTGGCCAACCACTCTAGTATCTTTGCCAAGAAAACCTCCAAGAGTAAGTCAGATATGAACAAAATGGCATAGCAAGAACACTTTGAAACTGCAACATGTAATGCATATGCATGTAATGCCTATATTAAATGTCATTCTTCACACTTGACCTTTAGGCATTACAATACTATGAAAACAGAATTATAGATATTATCTACTCCAGAATATAGTGCTAGAGGTCTTGTTTCCATAAATACTTTCTAAAACTATACTTCAAAATGGATTTGCAAAGCATCAAGAAATTTTGTTATTTATTATTTCTCTTTAACTTTTTATGCTTAAAAACTATGTGCCCAGACACTGTCAAGCACTTTAAAATAATATCTCATATGATCTCACAACAACCCTGGAGGGTAGATGCTATATTATTCCCTTTTTAAAGCTAAGAAAATTGAGAAAGTGTTAAGGGACTTGCACAGTTTCACCTAGCTAATAAATGTCTGAAATTGGATTTGGATTTGGTTCTTCCCAATTCTCGTTGAGTTTCCCTAACATATCTAACATGTTATGTCCACAGCCTAGAATGTTGCTCTTCTTTCATTCTAGTAGAGGATCAATGATATCATGAGGGTGATATCGTCACTTGTAAGTGAACTGGGTTTAAGTGAGACAGAGTGGCAAAAAGTTGTCAGCCTTACTCTTTTGGGAGTCTAAAGACAAGGTACAAGTCAAGATGACTAGGGCAGAACTAAAGGTTATCAAAGGAAACCAGCTTTGTATCTAAAGTGAAGTAAAACAAACTTTGTGCTAGAAAAGCCAAGGATTAGCTTAACTCCTTTCATTAGAATATTCTACCCTCATTTGAAGACTTTTAATGAGGTTTAGCAAAAGGAATTTATTTTATCAGGATCTATGTTCTGATTTTTGGTTCAGAAAATGTGGCTTCCCAACCTGTGGAGAAATAGGACAAGCTTTGTGGAAGTCTTTTTGGGGATTTTGGAGTGTTTTTGTCCTAACTTTCAATTAACTCTCAATTAATTTCTGGACCGAAGATCAGTTTAGAAATATTTTTAAAAGAAATGTACTAAAAAGATGAATTTATATGAATTTTGACTATTAGATAAGAAGGGGATTACTGATTTGAAGAATCCACAAATGCTTTTATTGCCCCAAGGAACTGAGAATCTAATCATATTTTTTGTTTATATTATATTATGACATATTATATTTCATGATTTTGACCTTCCTTCCTTACCCCAGGCCTGATAAAATTAAGAGATTAAAAGATATTACCTTATAAAATAAACCCATACAAACAAAACCCATCAGCAAGAGATAGAAAGAGAAATTTCATTTAAAATAACAATAGGCAAAAATAAAATATTTGGGCTACCTGCCAAGATAAACACAATAACTATATGAATACAATTTAAAAACTTTTTTTCACACAAATAAAGTCAGATCTAAATAATTGGAAAAATATTAGGTGCTCATAGGTAGGCTGAGCAAATATAACAGAAATGGCAATTCTACCTAATTTAGTCTACTTGTTCAATGCCATACCAATCAAACTGCCAAAAAAAATAACAAAATTCATCTGGAAGAACAGAAGGTCAAGAATATCAAGGGAATTAGTAAAAAATGCAAAGGATGGTGGTCTGATGGTAACACATCTAAAACAGCAGTCATCAGAATCATCTGGTACTGGCTAAGAAATAGTGTTGGATCAGTGGAATAGATTAAGTACACATGATACAATAACCCATGACTAAAGTAATCTACTATTTGATAAACCCAAAGACTACAGCTTCTGGGATAAGAACTCACTATTTGACAAAAAATGCTGGGAAAACTGAAAAATAATCATCATAGACTTGCATCTCACACCTCATATCAAAATAAAGTCAAAATGGATACAAGATTTAGATGTAAAAGGTGATACTACAAGCAAAGTATGATAGCAAGGAATAAGTTATCTATCAGATCTTTGAGAAGGGAAGAATTTATGGACAAAGAAGAACTAGAGAACATTATGAAATGTAAAATAGATAACTTTGATTACATTAAATTAAAAAGGGTTTGCACAAATAAAATCAATGCAGTCAAGATTAGAAAGGAAAGCTGGTGAATATATATATATATACATATATATATATATATATATATGTATATATATATTGCAACTAGTTTTTCTGATAAAGGCCTCATTTCTAAAATATATAGAGGGTTGACTCAAATTTAAAGAAATACTCGTCATTCCTCAGTTGGATAAAAGGTCAAAGGATATGAACAGACAATATTCAGATGAAGAAAATAAAGCCATCTATAGTCATATTTTAAAAATGCTATAAATCACTGTTGATTAGAGAAATGCAAATTAAAACAACTCTGAGGTACCACCTCACATTTATTAGATTGGCTAAAATAAGACAAAAAATGTATGGAGGGGATGTAGGAAAACTGGGGTACTTTGGTAGAATTGTGAAATAATCCAACTGAAGAGCAATTTGGACCATGTCCAAAGGACTTTAAAAATTGCATACCCTTGGCAGGGTATGCAGGGCCATACTTCTGGGTCTGTATCCCAAAGAGATCATAAAAAAGGGAAAAGAACCCACATGTGCAAAAACATTTGTAGCAGCTCTTTTGGTGGTGGCAAAGAATTAAAAAAAAATTAGTAGATGTAGAGGGCTGAAACTATTGGGTTGATGCACTGTGGTCAGGACTGCTGAGCGCTTGAGGCTAACTACTGATTGGACAATACTCTATGGGCATATGCTTAGAAAATGGTCCTTTCCTCTATCCTGTGCTGGCTCAATGATTGGTGGTGTATAGAGGATTGTAGGAGGGAGTGGGGGGGGGGGGCGGAGTAAGACCAGGGAGGGTCACACTCTTGGCGGTAGACAAGGGAGAAGGCAGTTGCGGCAATTCTGCTTCCATTCTGTTCAATCCTGTGTCTAAGGACCAAGAATAAAGAATGAGGACTTTTGCTTATCCTGACTCCGGCTGATTCTGGGGTGTCCTGGGTACTAGCACAGTCGCTAGACCCATCAACTGGGGAATAGTTAAATAAGTTATGGTATATGAAAATAATGGAATATTATTGTTTCATAAAAACGATGAACAGGGTGATTTTTGGAAAGACTTGGAAAGATTTACATAAACTGATGCTGAAAGAAATAAGCAGAACAAAGAAATCATTGTACACAACAACAGCAAGATTATATGATGATCAAATATGATAGACTTGGTTCTTCTCAGCAGTTCAGAGATTCAATGCAATCCCAATAAACTTTGGATGGAAAACGCCCTCTGCATCCAGAGAGAGAACTATGGCAACTGAATTAATATCTAATGTTCATTTTTTTTCTTATTTTATAAGAAAAACATGATGTTTTCCCTTTTGTTCTGATTTTTCTTTCCTAAGATGATTCATAAGGACATATGTAAAAAAAATAAATGTACATGTATAATCAAAAATATTGTTTTACATGTTTTTATAAAAAAATAAAAAGACAAATATTTCATGGCTTCCCCCCTATCCTTCATGTTTTGACAATAGAAGAATTCCATCTCTTCTTCTATATCTTGCACAATAACTTAAAAGTGCCTCCCATATTAAGCTCCCCATATTTGGTTTTCCAGTAGTCCTTGAAGGAATTAAGTTAGTGAAAATAGAATCAAAAAGCAGTCAAGAGACTTGTGTGGACATATTATTTTCATTTTTTGTTGTTGTTTCTTTGCTTTTATTGTCTTTCTCATTTTTTTCCTTTTGATCTGATTTTTCTTGTGCAGTATGACAACTGTGGAAATATGCACAGAAGAATTATACATATATTTGATTGCTTGTTGTCTAGAGGAGGGGTGGGGAAAGGGGAGGAGAAAAATTTGGAATACAAGGTTTTGCAAGGGTGAATGTTCAAAACTATCTTTACATATATTTTGATAATAAAAAAAGCTATTATTTAAAAAAAATAATGTAGATGAAAAGTAAAGGTATAACAGCTGAGAGAGAGAGAGAGAGAGAGAAAGAGAGAGAGAGAGAGAAAGAGAGAGAGAGAGAGACTTGTGTGTACCTGATGCTTTAAAAGAATAAAAATGGAAATATTCAGATTTTTTAGAATGTAAAGAGTGGAGAGAATGTTAGAATTATAACCAGAAGGGCTGTTCTTAAATTGTTGATCTGCCATTTCTTGCTCAGTGACAAAACATTGAAGCCCATTTTCTGCATATGCAAAATGGGGATTTTACTACTACTAGTAACTACTAGTTACTACTAACATTACCGATTTGGAAAATGTACAATATGTATATTAAATATTTGTATAATTCATAGAGGACATAAATGGCAGATTTTCAGATGACATGAAACTCTGAGAGATCAGGGTAGAAGTAGAAAGATGAACTGAACTGAGTAAAGTATTTTAAAAACTAGATTTTACTGATCTTTGTTGTTTTTATATTGACTAAATTTTCTCCATATTCCTTTCCCCTCTACTAGAGAGCCATTCCTTAAAACCATTTTTTTAAATGAGAAAAAATCATTTAGCAAAATCAATCCATGAAAAAATCTGATATATACAATATTCCACATATGCAGAGCCTAATCCTTGTAAAAGAGGTATCTTCTCAAACCTTTTCTTTGTGATCAAACATTTAAAAATAATTTTTCAATATTCCATTTTGATTGTTTCATTCTTTGTATTTAATTTTTGTAGGTATATGTGAATATATTTATATATACATATACATGTATATGCACACATATATATGTATTTGACTTTACATACTTCATTTTGTATCAGATTATGAAAATATTTCCATACTTCTCTATTTAAAATTTACATAACTTCTTATAGCACAGTAATATTTCATTATATCCATGTACTATTATTTGTCTAGCCATTCCCTAATTTGTAGGCATTTACTTTGTTTTCAGTTCTTTATTGACATGAAAAATGCTTTCCTTCTTTTCTTCCTTTCTACCTCAGAAAACTTTTCTACCTTATTGTAAGTCTTAAGTAAAAAATAAATATAATTTGTTGAATATAACATAAAGCAGAGGTTAGCCACCTTTCCAACTCTAAGATCCTATGATTCTCTCTTTCGTTTTCTTTGAAGTATCTGCAGGCCTTACACAATCTGATTCTAAATCATTTTGTAAGATTAATTTTATATTAATTTTATTGTTTATTAGTAATTATTTTATTATTATTACTTTTTTATAAACTAGATTCTATTCAAACTGAATATTCTTTCTCAAACTCATCATCCCATTTTTTTGTCTTTGTTTTTAGTCTTTGTACTGACTGATTTTTCTTAAAAAATTAAATATAAAATAGGAAAAGAAAAACAAATCGCCAGGTATACACCCAAACATAAGAGACAATTTAAAATATAAAGCAATAAATTTCCATTTCAAGAAAGTCTATATAATAAATACTACACATTGTGTTCAGAGTTGTCCATCTTTTATTTACTTCCTTGTAGGTTTTCTTTTGTTCTCTGATATGTACTTTATTTGTTACTTTTTTCCTTTCCTATTCTCCCAATATAATACATACCTATATATCCACACATAAATATCTATAATTGTATACATCTATACAAATATATATTCATATGATGCAAGACTATACTATGCTTATTTTCAGTTGTGCTGTTCCCCTGAAGGTGGATACCATTTTCTTTCATATGTCCAAATCTATTCATATTTTTCTCAATCTACTGAATCACATTTCTACTACTACAGCAATACTACAATCTTATACTGTCTAGTTATTTTAAATAGTCTAAAATAATATTGATTAGTATAACTGATATAGTATAGTTTCCCTATTTTTCTCTTTTGATTAAATCTACTTTAGCTTTAATTTTATCTGAGATCATAATTACTAAACCTGCTTTTTAATGTAATAAATTTTCTTGATCTTTATTTTATATTTGGGCGTATCTCTCATTTTTATAATATTTCCTAAAAGCAACATATTGTTGAATTCAAATTTTTAATATGTTTCCATTTTTTTGGTAAATTCATCCAATTTACATTCCAAGCTACCATCACTTCTAAGTTTTTCTCTTTCCTATCTTCCTTACTATCCTTCTCACACAAATTTTTAATCTGCCTGTTAAGTTTCCATTTTATGGGTAAATTCATCCCATTCTCATTCTAAGCTACAAATACATATTTTCCTCCTTTCTATTTTCCCTGACTATCCTTATCACTCTATTCCTAAACTTCCTCTAGCTTATATTTTACTTTTACCTGCTACTTTGCCCTCCTATTTCCTAACATATCCACCCCTCCGAGAATTCCTCCCTGATCCACTCTCCTTGCCTTATCCCCTTGCTCTCTTTTTTCTTTCAGAATTTATCCTTCTAGATATATGTTGTTCCCTCTTTAACCCATTTCTGATGAGAACAAGATTTCAGCACTACTTGCTCTCCAATTACTAACTTCTTCTATTTCAGTTTTTCCTTTTTTGCCTCTTTTGTATAATTGCTTTTTAATCTCCCCCTACAGGTTTTTTAAAATTTATTTTTAAAATTTTTTTAAGGAATCATCTCATCATAATAAAGGGAATAAAGCCCCAAACCTCAAGACCTTCTTACTATTATTTTCCGAGGTCTGTTCTGGGGCTCAATCGTAAGCTCCCTACATCATGGCTTCAGCCACAGGTCAAACTGTCCAGCTTGTGATCTTACTCTCTGCAGTCCCGTCAGTAGCTGCAAAATACTTAGGCTGAAACTAGGGACTCTTCTCCTGCTGGTACCCACAGTCAGCAAGGTCCCTGTCCCTCTGTTACTGCACTCACCAGGTGTGTGCATGCTCTTCTCCTGGGGTCCCCACCCTACCCTGGCTCTCCCAAGCAGCAAAGCTCAGGACTCTTCTGGTCAGCACAGCTGTGCCTGGAGTCCCTTATCAGTAAAAGGTCCCACATCCTTCTCCTATTCAGACCTCCACACTGTCCAAAGGCTGCATTCCAACCCTAGCTTCCCCCAGGGCTTATTGTTTATTGCTTCCTCAGAGTAGGTCTGTAGGTGTTTGCCCTTCACCCTGGCTGAATCTCCATAGGTCAGGTCTTTCCTGGAGTCTTCTTAGGTTGTTTTAAGAGAACAAGTGCTTTAGCTTCCCTTTTGCTTATTTTCAATGCTCTACATTTCCTCTAGAGCAATGTTCTGTATTTTTCTATGGAGAAAATTTGGATAATCAAAAGTTTTCTGAACTGCTCCATTATCTTTCCAGAATCCTTTCTTCTGACTGTTCCTCTTTTTCCCTCTCCCATCCTGGAATTCATTCCCTTTTAACCTCTATGAGCCCTTCCAAGTCTTTTCACATCCCTGAATTACAATAAGGGCCTCTTTTTCAAATTTCTCAAATTGTGTGCATGTTGTAACTGTCTTCCTCTTCCTATAAACATATGTTCCTTGAAATAGATGCTACTTAGTTTTAGTATTTATGTTAATTTTAGTATTTGTGTAACTAGCTCCTAATATATACTAGATATTTAATTGTTAAATTTCAATTGATAAAGTAAAAACCCAAAATGGGGTGAGCAGAGAAGAAACATCAACACAATAAAATTAGAAAGGTAGGGAAGTGGTATCTTGATATTTTTTTAAGAGGCACTCAGTTGTTCTTCCTTCACTTAATATAATATTTTTCTCTCCCATTTTTCTAATTCCTCCAATGTTTTTCTTTTCTTTCTTTCCTCTTTTTCTTTTGACTTACCTCTACTCCAAGGCTTGTCAGTGAGCCTTTAACTCAAAGACATTTGCTTAGCTTACAAAAGTCTACTTTTCTTTGAACCCATATAAATGGAATTTCTGCCATATTACTTTGGAGAATCAACCAAAAATACTCATCTTATTGTGCTGAAAAAGAATCTTTTCTATAGTTTTAGGGCAAAGATATTTTTTTCCTACTAAAGCTTTTCAACTCCTGACATTGAGCTTGAGTTTCCTAGGTCTTCAATTTTTACTCTATTAGATAAGTATTAAATCCAAATTCATTAAATATGATCTTGATCATGCTGAAGATTTTGTAGGTAAAGGAGAGAAACAACGTATTTTTGATTACTGAGTTCATTTTTATAAACTCTGAACATCTGAATCATTTAGGATTTAGTTTGCATATAAGGCAACATACCATTAAAATGTAACTTAAAAAGTAATTCAGTAAAGTTCTTTATATACCAAAGATTTTCCATGAAACATTATTCTTAAGTATAACTAAATCATGGAAATATAAAAACTCCCTCTTAAAAATCAACATGGATTTTAAGTCCTTCCTGAACTTGTTCATAAAAGTCTTGGAAACTGGCCTGAAAGTCTTCTGACATATCACCACATGAACAATCTGGCCCCAGCTGAGAGAGAGATGAGGACGGCAGGAATGTCTGTCTTCCCTGCATGGAGAGCAAAAATCTCAAGCAATTATTATTTGAAGCACACAACTACCACAGTGAAAGTTGTCTTCGCTAGAAAATCCAGCAAGTTCCATCCACTTCTTTTCATTTATTCACCTGAACTCAGAAGTAGGAAAACATCACCTTCATCTTGAGAATCTTGTTTCTTATTCATTTCACAACCTCGTAAAACTTTGCTCCTGTCTTCAAGATCCTGTACAAACTTGCCCCCTTAACCCTACTCAGACCATTTCTTCGTTGTTCACTTCATTCGCTGATTTTGTGGTGAAAGTCATTTTACTTTTCATCTTGGATTCTCCATCCATGAAAAGTGGATAAATGTACTTGCCACAAGGAGAGTTGAGGATTATTATTTTTTTTTTTACCAAAACAGTCAAATATTTTTATTTTATTTGGAAAGAACATTAATAGTTTCAGTTGCTCAAATATCTATATTCTCTCCTCAACTAATTGTTTCTAGTCTTTCAGAGCAATATATATGTATCTTGTTATGAGTCAATTCAATAGTCTTTCAGCTATGTTCAAAGGCACAATGTTTTTAGGCAAACTATTAAAAGCCAGAATTTAGAAAATAGGTAAATTATGGGACAATTAACCTAAATACAATGGAAAGATATCTCCTTTAGTCAAAGCTAAAGAGTTATTTTAAATTGTGGTGTTCCTTGGTATACTTAAGCACTTTATGAATCATTAAGTAATTGCAGAGAAGCTAAAGGCTAAGCAAAGTTATCTCGAATTTAAGAGCAATTAAAATTTGAGAGAAAGCATGTTAGTCAATTAGAAATACGATTCTTCCCCATTTACACATGCTTCAGTAGAGCTGTAGATAGATGTGCCAGTTATCAAATTTTTCTGTAAACATTTTCATCTTATCATTGTTGCATGATTTAATTATTATAAATGCTGTATTGAAACAAGTTTTCAAAAATTTTCAGAAATTTTAAAGTGTTTGTTGAAATCTACCATTACATTCTTGAGGATGTTGAGGAGAATGTTTTGAAAATACATGGATTGTAAAACCCAGAGAATTTATATTTCCTTGGACCACTTCATGAATGGATTTGGATTGGAAAGAAACTATATGTTACATCTCTGAACTATCTGGCTAATGGTGCTGAATTAAAAGAGACTTTAAGTGTTATTAGTATGTGGCAGGATCACAGTATTTTAGATCTTTAAAGGAACTTAAGAGGTTGAATGCTTTACCTCCCTTATTTGACATAAAATTCTTGCTAATGGTCAAATTAAATCAAGTTTCTTTAGTATAGAATATCTTCAGACTCCCTCATTCTCTCACAAAAACCAAATCATCCTAACCCTTATTTGTTTTGACCTACTAAAAAAAAAAGATCTATATTACACAGAAGAAAGACAACCTTTTCTATATCCTATTATGCTGTTCATTTCAAAGACAAGAAATTTAACAAGAATTAACTGTTTAGCATTTGGTAAGAGGATATTAGATGAAGAACAGGGGTTAGAAGTATTGGTGCTATCTGATTAATCAACACTTCTAGGTAACTAAGATTTAATTTCTGGTACCCTAGGTGATCTTTACAATTCCTCTAGCTTTCCCTACTTAGACTTAGAAAGTGAATAAAAGAGCAGTGATTTGCATGAAAATCACCATTGTTTGTGAAAACCACCAAGAGGCAGTTCAATTTGTACTTCTTTCCTCAAAAACAATGGTAACAACAAACACTCACTAAACCCTAAATCAATCTGAGAATATTCTAAATTAATATGGGCATGCTTACTAGATTTAAAATGTATATTAAAGGATAACACATATAATGGTTTCTAGAGCTTCCCAATTGGAAAAATGCCAGATAAAACAGCTTTTTCTGAAGCTAGAAGCATCTGTTTTCCAATGGGATTCAGCTAACTCACTTAGAGAACCCCTACCTTATTTGTATTAGACTTGGAAAAGTCTGTTAAGAAAACTAAATAGAAGCTTAAGATCTTTGTGAGCTATATCACCTCCATTTATTCCCAGGTTTGAATAAGTTTATATTATCAAAAAATAGCACCTTATTATTTAAAAATTTTTAGTTGTGTTTTTTAATTGACCTTTAATACCAAAGATACACATTTTAAAATAACAAAACTGAGCAGAAAAAAAAAAAAAAAACATATGCAAATCTATATATGATTTTTTTTCTTTAAGAAAATAAGAAATTCAACATGTTATCTATCGAGATGTCATGTTTGTTCATGTTTCCTATGGATTTTCATTCTGTTCTATTTTATGCATTTAAAAATTATTTAATAACCATCCTTTTTTGCTTTTCTTTTAAAAAAAAATGTCATGTTATGTTAAATTTCCTTCTCCTTTCCAACTTTCTCTTCATTCCTTTCCAATCTAAAGAAAGTTTGAGCCCTTGTACAAAATATACATGATTAAGCAAAACAAATGTTTTCAATGACTAAATATAGAAATGTGTCTCTCGTTTTGTACCTTGGGTTCGTCATTTCCCCGTAGGAAGCAGGTAGTATCTTTCATCACTAAGTTTTAGGAACTGTGGCTTACCAGTAGACTAGAGTTCTAAATTTTTTCAAAGCCATTTTTTTTTTTAGAATTTTGTTGTTATAAGATCTGCTCACTTAACCTTGCATCAGCTAATATAAGTCTTCCTAGGATGATTTGAAACTGTCTTTTATCATTTCTTTTGGTCCAATAATATTTCATTACAATTATATATCACTATTTCTTCAGTTAAATTCTAATTTATGGGCACCTCTTTAGTTTCATGTTTTCGTCACTACAAAAACAGGTGTCTCTTCTCAACTAATTGTTTCTAGTCTTTCAGAGCAATATATGTATCTTGTTATGAGTTAATTAATATTTGCTATTAGACAGAAGACACCTAAGAGATGAGAGATTTATGTTTAATAATAGACACTATAGCTGATATCAAAGTAAGGTTGGCTCTGGGCATTAAGATAATGGCTATTTTGGTAGCAGTAATCATTTGATGGAGTAAGTGTGGTCTGAGTCTCAGGGCTATTGAGATCTTTGTCAAGGAAGTCTCTTAGGTTGGGGTATGAGGAAAAGAGTATGAGCAAGAATGTCAGGATTTAGTAAACTTAAGGAATCAAATTCAATCAGCAATGCCTGTGGCTTACGTTTATTCATTCAAGGGCCAATAAGTTGTCATGTTTGTCTCTATGTTTACCCTTCTATTTAATCAAGGCCATACTACTTAAATAATTATAAGAATTCTGTGTATGGGAGGTGGAGGTTTTAAGAAAGGAGGCAATCACTAGAGTTCTAGAGAAAGAATGAAGGACAGAAATAACTGATACTTAAAAAAAAATAAAGTATCTTATTGTATCGCTATATATTCCAAATATCAAGTTCTTTCCCCCAACATTGGAGCTTTTCCAGAAATTACATATCTTCTAAGGGACATTTTGAAAGTGTGCTTATTTCTGATATCTTTTCTGCCTTAGTCCTGTTGGAAATCAGAGAACCCATGGATATTCACGCAGCTATGTACAATTGAACTAGAGAGTCAAAAGACTTCAACCTAAATTCTATTTTGGTCATGATTAGCCACATAACACTGGGCAAGTTATTTAACCTTTCTAGTTTCACTCCCTATAAAAGAGATAGAATGATAGTTTATTACCTAGATAACAGAGTTTTTATAAGAAATGGTAAATTGTAAAGTGAAATGGGAAAATTACTTACTGTTATTACCCCCCAAATAGATTTAATGCCAATGCTTTATTGTTGTTATAATATTTACTATATACCAGACATGATTAAAGGCAAAAAACATAGTTGTTACCCTCAAAAGCTTACATTTTAATGGAGAGGACTAGAAATGTCTTTTGGAATAAGTAGGAATTGAAGAAAGTTAGAAAAATCAAAATGTGGAGGTGAGAAGATAAAACATTGAGAGATGGGGATAGCTACTGTGAAGAAAAAGGAAGATTCAAGAAGCCCAGTGGTGTTGGAACAATAGAATTCTTAGAGCAAAAGAAAGTGTGAGGATACCAAAAAGTGGAAAGAGACCAGATTACAAAAAGCTCACAATGACAAAAAAGACTATTTTATCCTAGAGAAATTAATAAGTATCTGGAGTTCTTTAAGGGGGTAGAAGGGAGAGGAAACTTTGAGATCTATGCTTTTTTAGTTAGTGGTATCTGTTTATGCTGTTAGAAATAACTTTATGTTTTAGTACTTTTCAAACCTTAAAGTGACATAAATTATTAGCTATCTGTGCTAAGACTTTTGGGACAACCAAGTTTATATGTTCAGAGCCATGGTTACAAGGCATCTGTAAATCTCTCTGTAAACGCAGATTGGCAACTCAGCAGCTGATGGTCTTAAGGTTGTCTGTGGCATTGAGAATTAAAGTAGATTGCTCATAGTCAAAAGGCTAATACATCTCAGAGATAGGTCATAAACCCAAGACTGAGTCCCAGGCTAAGCCCCAACCTTGTATGCTATTATACCTCACTAAAAGAAGAATTTGTCATCATAATGAAAGATCTTGGTTGTCTAAAAAATAAATAAAATAAATTATTTACCTCAAAAGATTCTTGTTAATCTTTGACACAGCCTATTTATCAATGGTATGATGTTATTTCATATATACTTAACATATACTTGTATTCTAAAAACCTTTTAAAATTGGCCCTCCAGGTAGAAAGCTGTTAAACTTGTCTCCTGTTTGACAAAGAATTCTGTTCCGTGCATCGATGTTTCTGTTTTGTGTTTTATTCTTACCTCTATCTGAATATTTAAGCTTGAAATCTGAGCTTATTTACTAAAGGATAAAGTTTACTTTTTAAAAGTAAAATGATTTTTGAAACATTAAGTATGATTGAAAAGCTGTGGAAAGAGATGAGCTTTGACCAATTTATCCTGTTTCTAAAACCCTAACACCTTCTTAATCCAACAAAAATAAATTAAAATTGATAATAATCAACTAATTCTTGAGCCTTGATTTTTTTTTGTTCATTTTGATGGCTCAGTCTCAGCCAACATAATCTGACAAAGTTAATTGGGTCTAAAGAGGTAATGGAGAGTGCAGATGGAAGAGTAATAATATACTAACTACCATCAGAGTTGTCGCTAGCAATTAGGATATTTGACCCACTTGATAACATAAAATGGTGCATGTTGGTTTTCAACATGTTCATTTATCCCAAAGATGGCAACTCAAGAACATCCCAATTTCTATTTCCATAGAAACTAGAGCATAACACCTCTACTTTCATTGTGCCTCCTACAATCTTCTGGGGGAGCTCTCTCACATCACCTTTTGGGTTCTATTCTTATTCAAATGTCTACAACAAATGCATCAGCAGCATGACTTTATGTACATCCATCTAGGTTGCAGTTTTGAACCTGAAACTATTAGCTTTTCAACCAAACAAGTAGAGGGTTTTGGGGGGTAGATTTTCTATAGTTGACTCAGAATATTCACTAACACTAATTATTATAATAATCCTCCTACAAGGAAGACTCAGTATCGAAGTCAGATCACAATTGGTTCTCTCTGTTCTATGAGTCACTGTCAGATTTTCTATTCTACCATCCATCTAGGTGGCAGATTGTTGGGGCTGGGATTAGACTGAAACAGGTGGTACCACCTGCTCTGAATTCTTTAGCCCTGTATTTGTTTTCACTGTGTAGCTTACTGATATAATACTCAACAAAGCTTAACCAATTTATTATTTTTTGGCAAATAAATATCCCTGCAAGAGAAAGACATGGATAAACTGAGCATTTAATATGCCTAATCCAACCCACCTTGACTCTCTCTGTAAAAATTGCATTCACAGTGAAAGAGTGTACATTGACCTCAGATCTATGGATGGAGTATAATCAGCTCCCTCTTTGCTTTTTATTGATCTTAGCAGGACCCCTTAGGTTGCTGTGGTCTCATAAGGTTTCTGCATCTGGCAGGGGAAACCTATTTTGCTTTCAACTGTCAGCCTGTTCAACACCTGTCCCCTATATCTACACTTTTATGTGCTAACTATAAGAGAGACCACAATTTTCAAGCCTCTATGCTACATCCCTGCTCCAGGAATTGTGTTAACGGCTAGCAGTTTAGCCACTCCCACTGGCTCATTTCTGTAAAGATTAAGGCTTAAAGCAAATCCTCAGCTGAAAATAGTCTTGGCAGAAGTCAAAGTACAGCCAGAGATATTAGAAAATCAGAGCTTCTTGTAATCCAGAAAAACACAGTTGTCCCTCAAGGACAGGGTGGATAAAAAAGGGGTATGATCTTATCAATTGCTTGCCAAACACTGTTCATAAGATTTAACAAGTGTGTAGTTAGAGAAAATTTGATACTCAACTAATCAATAACAAAGATGCTTTGCATGTATTTCAGAGAATTAAATAGAGTATTTCTTTAAGGATTGAAATGTTTTTATATAAATCAACTTTTAACATTAATTTAAATGTTTTTCTGATACAGGTTGCTTTTTTAAAAAAAAGAATCTCAGAGAGCTAATAAAACTAAAGATGTATTTATATCTACCATTTCTTTAATACCATAGATTAAATGTGTCTTGTAACTATATGGTATATTCAATGATTGTCACAGAGCAAGAGTTTAATAAATGCTTATCTTAAATACTTATTTACTAACTATCAGCCATACTACAGTAACTTTCCAAGGAAAACCAGAAATTCTAAAGAGAAAACTTTTGGAAACAACACCCAAAAAGATGTTATCATTTTCATCTGAGGGAATGGAGCAGTGGCAAAGAGGAAGGAATTTGTCTCTAAGGCCTGAGAAAAGGCTCACATTAAAAATTATTGTAAAAAGAGAAGGTGTATGACTTTCCTTTATGCTCCTGTTCATTTTTCATTATACCTGCAAAATAATCATGAAGAGGTAAATCAGTTTTTTAATCTTCTAATGGTAAATTATATATACATATATATAAATGCTATTTATTATTAGACACTGCCTGTCACTGCAGTGCACTGAGGAGCTTTCAATATAGCAGAGTATCTGTGACCTTATCAATATGTATGTTTTCTGATATTTAAAAATGTAATTCATCATGTCTTGTGTGTAAATCTCAACTAGGCTCATCCATAAGTCTTCCAGGGGCTCCATCTAACTTGCTTGGGATTTTGCCTAGATTTCTTTTCATAGTAATGGAGCATGCAAACTTAAATCCCTTACTCTTGCCTCATTTTTGTTATACTCACTAGTATCTCACTAGAGATCTTTTGCACTGCTTCTTCTGTAAAGTTCTTCATTATCAATAGGCTAAAGCCTGCTCATAGGCAATATCTGCCTCTCCTTCACCCTTTAGGCTACCCTAGAAACAACCCTGAAATGCTCTCACAGAAATACAAAGAGATAAAAGTACAAAATTGTTCCTCTATATAATTACACAATTACCCCAATCTTTGTATTTATTATATTGTATTTATTCTTTCCTAAACTGCACTTATTTGGGCATATTTATTACCTCATACTTTACTATTTGGGTCCCACGTACTATTTTTTTCTACTTATGTGGCTGTGGGAAATCTCATCATTTCCCAAAGCTTGCTTCAACATTGTAGAATGAGAATAATAATATTTGCATTGCCATCTTTTGGCGGCTAGACAGCATAGTGGGTAGATCACTAGGTTTCAAATGAGGAAGATTTTATCTTCATGAGTTCAAATCACACTTACTACTTTTGTGATGCTGTTTTCCTCAGTTTCTTTATCCATAAAATGACCCAGTATCTTTGTGAAGAAAACTCCCAAAATGAGAACACAAAGAGTCAGACACAACTTTAAAATGATTCAACAACTGACACACTTATAGAGTTTTGACGGGAACACTAAGTAAATTGTAAAATATTATATAAGTCTGAATGATTATCATTATTTCTGAAAGAGAACTTTGACAATGTTGTTCCACTTCTCAAAAATTTTTATTGACTGTTCATTACCCACCAAATTATATTCTTCATTTTGGCATTCAAGATTTTCAATAATATAGGTTAAATCTACTTTTATAGACTTATTTTCTAATAATCTCTTATAAGAATTCTATATGCTAAAGCAAATTTTATGTTATTCCCAGTATTAGTGGCAAACAATCTACTTTAATGTCACTTTTACTTAAGTGCAAAATTCCCTCTCCAAACATCTCTGCTTATGGTCCTCTTTGAGAATGAAAGACAAACAACAACCTCTGTGAGTAAGCTGGCATGAAATTGGTCAGTTTGAAGACTCCTTCCTTTCTTTCTTCCCTCTGTCCACATATGGCATCATTTCCTTACTTACAGATGCTCTTAAAAATATTTTTTTTCTCTTTTGCACCTCTGAACCCTTCCAAGATATCTTGGGGTTTAATGGCTAGATTTCTTTCTTAAGAATCAAACCTTAAAGCAAAATCAATCTAATTCTAATTGGCCACCAAATCAGTCCTAGGCCAAGCCCCATTTCATCATTGTTTAGGCCCTGAGTGACTCAGATTGAATGTAAATAGCATCATTTCTGCTTTGACCAGAAACCATGAGGATGTTCACCTTTCAGATTCATTCATTCATTCATTTATTTATTTAGATTTTTTTGGACTAGGTGAAAGAGGAGATTCTTTTTCTCAATTGCTACCTAACCTTAATCACTGAATGAGTGCAACCTCAAGCAAAAGTCTGTAGCCTAAAAAGGCCAAGATCTCCCACTGCACCCAGAGCCATCTTCAGTCATCCTGAGCTGTATCTGGCCACTGGGCCCAGATGGCTCTGGAGGGGAAAGGGAGACTGGTGACCTTGTACAGTCCTCCCTCACTTAAATGTAATTCACTTGCATTTCATGGCATCGCCTCCCCAAAGTCATTATCCTCTGTAAGAACTACAGACAAACAACAACTTAAAACCTAATCATCCTTTTAGGTTCTTTTGAAATGCCTACCTTTTTCATGAAAACATCCACGAACTATCTATTGCTCCCAAATGGAATATGAGCTATTCCCCCTCTGAGCCTCTCTGTTGGAAGTTTTTAATTTTTGTGTTATGGTCACCTTTTTCAGTCTGGTAAAATTTATTTATTCCTTCTCAGTGTTTTTAAATGCATAAGATGAAATATATGGGATTACAAAAATTATATTGAAATTGCTATAAATTGTTTTTTTAAATTCACAAACCATAAGTTAAGAATTTTTGCATGTCATTTCCCCCTATTTTTCTTAACAACTTTTATATTTTATTTTGTGTATTACATCGAATTGTACTCTTGTTCCTTCTTATAAGTTCTAAGGTCCTCGATGGCAGGGGCATACAACACCTAATGCATTGCTTGATGCAGATCAGACAACTGTTGAATTTAAATAAATTTCCAATTAGAGTTTCTAGGTAACATATTACATTTCTTCACTTTCATTCTTAGCTAATAGTATTTGGAAGAGTGTGTTCAGTTTTATCAAAACATTACTTGGTTCCATTTTACACATCCTTTCTTTTTCACCCCAATTTTTTTTCTCACAAAAATTTAGCCTTCACTTTATTAATTGGAAGGTGGAAGGAAACTCAAGGATCTTTATAATGCCAGGCACATGCTAAATACATTGCAAATATTATCCCATTTGATCCTTACAACAACCCAGTGAAGGAATTATTCTTATTCTTCTCATTTTAAAACTGAAGAAATGAAGGCTTAACAAAATCTAAGAAACTTGACCAGAGAGACACAGCTAGTAAGTGTCTGAAGTAGCATTTGAACATAGGTTTTCCTGACTTCAGGCATGATGCTGTATTCACTGAAATATCAAAAAGTAATTGGAAGCATTTTAATTTTGTCCATGAAAGATGACTAGCTTAGACCATGTCTACATGACTATTCTGCACAGTGATCTCTCTATATCTCCTCACACACATACATGCATACATATGTATATGTATACATGCATATGTATAGACACACATACATGTAAATGATAAAGACTATAAATCAAAGATTTCTGTGAAATCTTTAAAAAATTAAAAAGGTAACTCACAGTTTAATCTCAAACTCATTCTACCTAGCTGTTTGAGTTGTAGTTCTTAGAAATAAATAATAACTAAATCTTTCCAAGGGAAAGATCACTTTAAAATGAAATCTGAAAATTGAAAACAGTATTTCTCCTCCCTTCCTTATAGGAAAACCTCATGCCATTCTCTAACATATATATAGGAGGAATGCTACCAGAAGTTCAACAGAGTGCAAAGAGAGTTTGCTTTGAGATTAGGAAACTCTGGATCCAACTCCCGCCTCCTAGCCATATTAGCCTATGTGACCCTTGGCAAACCACTTTACTCCTCCGTGCTGCGGACAAAGCTTTAAAATGACACATTACAGATGAATGGCTAATGTGCACTCTGATGAAAGTCCACAGCCCGACTTCTCCTCCTACTGCGTATTCTAATTCTAAATCACAAGGAATTCTCTGTTAAAAGTAGAGAACAAGAGAGCAAAAAGCAGGGGAGCAACAGCAGAAAACTAGACAGAACAGTTTTGGTAATTTCCCTAAGCATTTAACTATTCCCTCTCAGTTTTCTCTTCTTAATGACTATGGAAGGTGCTAAGTGCAAACCGCATTGGTGGAGCAGCCAGCCACTCTCCCATAAGCTCCTTCTTGCACTGACAGCATTACATGTCTGTTAACTTCACACCTGTGTCAGTTATTTCATTAACATGTGTAAACACGAGCCTATCTATATCCTGTGACTGAATTTCGTGTTCCCTACATATTAATGGTGTTCTCCAACTGCCTCCAAAGTGGGACTACAGTGAGCTGCAGGTGATTACCAGGTGTGCAGTCGGGGAATCTGGTATTGAGGCTGTTATTATTATTTTAAAGTAGATTCTGCCCTCGTCTCACTGGCAGCGGGCTTCTGCATCTCTGTGAAGCACACAGATCACTTCAATGGCATGGGCTGACTGTTTACATCCTGTGCCAACTCAGTTGATATTTAATTAACATTATGTCTTGATAGCCTGCTGTTGTTTGCAGCAACTTGGAGTCATGATTCTGACGCATTGACAACAAGCACTGAACACTTTGATACGGGGCCAAAATAAAGTAGAAGATGTCTATTTCTGCCTCTGGTGACGTCATACAACAAGTCTCCTTCATTCAGCTTGGACTTTTTTTTCTAATCATAGTAGTAGGTTGTGTTCCCAGGAGGATTCAGAATCATGCAATTTCCTGGGACACCATTAAAGTAACTACTTGGTTACTTGAGACACATAACAGCCTCCTATATTTTCACTGACAAACATATTTACAGAAAATTTAGCCTAATTCAATTTTATGAACAAACATTTATTAGGTGTGTAATATGTACAAGATCCTGAGGTAGATAGTGGTAACACAAATATGGAAAAAAATTTGGTCCTGTTTTGAAGGTCAGCTTCCTTTCTTTTTGACAAGGATGGGAAATTAAAGATATGGAACATTACAAATATATCAGAATCACAAGATGGGCTGAATAGTTTTTCCAAAATCTTTTTCTCCCCTATTCATTTTTTAACCTTTTTTTTTTTTTGAGGCAATTGTGGAATTAAGTGACTTGTCCAGGATCATACAACTATTAAGTGTCTGAGACTAGATTTGAATTCAGGTCCTCCTGACTCTAGGGATCGTGTTCTATCCATTGTGCCACCTAGGAGCCCTGTTAAAGAATATTTTTATTACAGAAAAGGTTTACTGGATAAGGGAGGAAAAGATATATTAAAAAATGAAAGTGATGGAGAAGAAAATATGTATAAATAAAAAGTAAAAATTAAAATTAAAAACATTAAGAGATCCAGATTCACACACAAACACACACACACACACACACACACACACACACACACACACACACACACACATATTGGGGGAGAAGGGAGGAGGAGGGTATAGTTTCTTTTAGGCCAAACTGCTTCTACCTTATCTTCCTGTGGATCCTCTCTACATTTTCAAGAATTTGAAAAATTTATTGCCTCACATTCTCGTTGGGATACGTTGGCTGATTTATCCTAGTTGTCCTAGTTGCAACATTGCTAATTAGGAATGATATGAAATTGGGTGTATCATTCAGGCTGAAGAAGTGCCTTTCCTCAGGACTATCCCTGAACTTTCTTTTTTTTTCTTGTCAAGTTTCTCAAGACCATTATGTTCCCTTGTCAAGTAAATAAACATTTATGAACTGTCTCCTCTATGTATTAGGCATTGCACTAAGCACTGAAGATATAACAAAAGCCAACAAATAAACAAAGATACAGTCCCTGCTCTCACAATGCTCAAATTTATTTGAATCCAAATAAATAAAAAATCTAAAGTTTTAAAGTTTATATATTTAAATATTGTTCAATTTTAAAAATATCATAAGTGATCTCATGGCAACTCTACTTATACAGTCTAATTTATCATTATAGTTGTTATTATTACATGAGCACATTAAACTGCTGCTAGAAAAATATATGGCACACTGCAATGATTTGGAATCTTTTCCAATATATTGTTTGCTATGGAAAAATCAAGTCCCACTTCATTTTAAAGCAAAAGTCTTATTCTTCACTTATTTATACTTTACTAAAATTTTCTGGTACTAGTAAAAGTATTAAGATATATTTCTGACTGCTACAACAAGCCCTCAAAATCCATGAGAAATAAGGACAAAAGATATGAAAAAAAGCTATAGTTGTATCTAACCTTATCTAGGAACTAAATGCATTGACTTAAGTTATGGGTACATTCCCTATGCTCATAAATGAGACCATTTTCCTCCCTCTCCTATGCTAGCATTTGTTTCTGATTTAAATGTTTATAGTGGAGAGTATTTGAAAAGTCTACACTTTCCTAGCTCCTAGAGAGTTCACTTCGAACAATGATTCTACAGCAGGAAAATTCTTACTCTCAATCAATTTCTAGGGGTGCAAAATTCTTGGGCTGATGGCTAGATCTCCAGCTATATCACTCACATAATACACACTCACAAGTGGTGATGAGATTCACATTATCACTAGAGCACCATCCTGCTGATGGCAGCAGCAGACACAGCAGGGGTACACTGTCCTCCCTACTAAAAATGACTCCTTCACCTTTCAATAATACAGCCTGCTAGGATGGCCTCCAAGCTGTGTGCAGATACAAGGAGAGTTGTCTTTAAACACGCTAATATAAACTACCCAGTTTCCCCAATGGGCTATTCTAGTTAGACCTGCATGCATTTCTATCCTGGTTTGGAAAACTGAGTGTATTCAATTTATTTCTTCATTATAAATGGAGGTGTGAGTAAGCTTTCAATTGTTTTATAACTTTGGCAAGTTTTCTGATTACTGTCTACTGACCACCTTAGTATATATGAAACCTGTGCATGTATAAATAATATCTACTATGGCTCAAACATGACAAGCATTTGAAAGAAAGATATTACCCATAAACACATTTTGTTCAGCATTAAGATTCTTAAATTAGAATTACAGGATAAAAAAGTATATTTAATCTTGTGTGTGTACATACATATAGACATATACATACATATATATGTATATGTACACACACACATATATATATACATGAAAACAATTTCACTTATATAACTTTTGTGGACTGAGGAAAGTGCTTTAATATATCAATAATCAAAAAGGGAAAGAGAATACAAATTTCATATGGACATGGACAATTCCCAATTCTACGTCATCTCTTAGTAGGATTTTTCAAGACATCAAGACTCTATGAGCTAAGTAATGTGGGGACTTATTCCACTTTAGCAAATAAAAAACCAGTTATAATTCAAATGACAGCCTTAGAGAATTATCAGAGATCAGAGTATTGGTAAATAAACTTCAGAGAGAGATTTGAATGCAGCTCTTCCTGAATTTAAAGTCCAATAGTATCTCTACTATGCCATACTTCTTTGTGGTTAGATAACAATATAAAAACTAATATTTAAATTTCACTTATTCCCATAAAATATTTGAAAAATAGGAATAAGACAAGGAATCAATGTGAATTATAACATGGTAAGATTTGTGATCTAGTCATCAGCACACCCCATCCTTGTCTACCAAGGTGAAGTTAAATGAGAAAACAACTCAGAACAACTGAGAGAATAACTGGTCTATATATTGAGAAAAATCAATCAAATAGTTTGTAAAGTACTTTATAGCCAAACTATTTTTATTTAATGATTTTTTTTATTTTTCAGTCAACTGTTAAAGCCCAGGTTGACAAAAGACCAAGTCATTTTTCTTGGGACAGTCACAGGATGATACAAAATTTGCCACTGGAAACAATATTTCTTACTTTTTCCTTGTGTGCAATAAACTTATATCATATACTATAGATGACCTGTAGCATAGGGATACGTAAGATTTTTCAGGTTATACAGTGAAGCTAAGAATCCCAGATGTGATTCTTCTGAAAAGTATTTCCTTTTTAAACCATAATGTTTTATTTTGTCACAGAGTGGTAATTTAAATATCAGATGACTATTTTGATAGAGATTCTTCCTGTCAAGTGAATTAATTTCATTTAAGGGGAGTACACTTTAGAAAAGAAAAAAAATCAATAAAAGTCAAAACCAATTACTTAAAGTATTAAGTATGTCTTCAAAATCCTGTAATACTAGAATCCACAATATTTTCATGTCACCAAGAAGCTGAATAGATTGTCTTGAACATATTTAGTTGAACATTTTTTAATGTGCCTCTTTAAAAACTTGACTCAATAAGTAGATTTTTTTTTCATTTTAAAAGTGTTGTTTCATAAACATACATACAGTATTTAATAGCTGCAGTTCTTAAAAGTGATCAGAATATCAGAAAATTTACTAACCTGAACAAGAACGAAGTATCGTTTTTTCCACCTTTTCCATACCTTTTGTCCAAGGGCATATAAATATCTGTCAGAAAAAAAACAAGAAAGTATATGCATAATTAATGAGTTTTTCAATGCTTAATTAAACCAATCCCTTTTTTCTTGTTATTATTGTTGATAATACTTTCAATATTGTACAAAAATCACTTTCATTCATTCATGCAAGTTCAAAGCATGAAGCAACTAAAGGCAATATTTGATTCTCTTGGGATATTTATGAAACAAAATAGTTGAGCTACCAATATGTGACTGGAAGACCACTAATATAAGCTGTTTGTCATGCTGTCAGTTATAACTACATATAGAAGAAATCTGAATTAAGAAAGCATTTAACATGCAGACACCTCCTAAATAGTTTCAGTAATTGTTTCCATTATGATTCTTTCTAAATATTAGCTCACATCAGTGTTAGTTATTTGCTTGTGCCTCCGGTAAATGGTTGAATGATGTTACAGTGGGGTTTCACACAATTAATGTGTTTGATTATAATTATTCCATTTTTACTATAAAGGAAGTCAGAATACTTTAAAGACTAGAAAACTGGCCTCAATGCTAGAAAGATTTGATCAGATTTAAATCTTGTTTCTGACACATACTGGTTCTGTGACCCTGGACAAGTAATTTATTTGCTTCATTTTCTCATCTGTAAAATGGGGTCACATTGGAGAAGGAAATGAAGACACTCTAATAATTTTGTCAAGAAAATCCCATGGATAAAAGTTCATGGGATCGTGTAGAATTGGACATAACTGAACAACAATAACAAAAACATTTACAATGGCTATTACAGAATTTTGACCAATCAAGATTGCATTTTTTGCTAATAGAGGATCTGTTTACTAATGAAGAGGTAAGAGAACAACAGAACAACAAGTTACTTTCTCATTTCAAAAATTAAGTAAATATGAACATAGTGTAGATTTCCCTTCTGAGTCAGTGTCATGACGTTTTAGAATAGGGAAATGAAATTTAAAATTGGAAACACATTATCAAATTATCAAAAAAACACAAATAGAACTGATATCATATAAGGATATGATAGTACATTTTATGATGTATCATTAAATAATCGCTTTTCTTAGATAAGAATGTACTTTCTTTTTATCTTGTTCTTATTGATATCTTTTGTTTTTACATTATCTTCATTTACAAATATTTGCTTATCCTCCCCTTTACCTTGTAGTCCATCCTACCTAATAGTCCACCAACTAAAAAAAGGGACCAAGAAATTAAGCAGGCTAGCAAAACTAAATATTAGATTGATCATGTCTAACTGTATTTGAATATTTCATATCAGGAGTTTCCCACCTCTGGAAAGGAGAGGTGTATTTTCTTAATTCTTGGTGCCATTTTTGGCATTATAATTACACACCTTTCAGTATCTTTTTTTGGTTGTTCTTTCCATTTATATTGTCTTAGCCATTGTGTATATTGTTTTCCTTGTTCTACTCACTTCACTCAGCAACTATTTCAAATAAGTCTTCTCATGCTTCTTTTAGAATCTTTCCAATTTTTTATTTCTTATGATGCACTGATATTTGATTGTATTCACATACACAGTTTATTTAGTTATTACTCAAAAGATGTATACCTTTTGTTTATAGTTCTCTGCCAGCACAAATAGTATTGCTGTGAATATTTTATTATAGGCTAAACCTTTTTCTTATGTGTTTAGCTTTCCTGGAATTATTCAACTAAGAGTGAAATCTCTGGGCCACAGAGTATGGACATTTCAGTTTAAATTCTAAATTACCTTCCCTCATGACTGCAAAAATGTAAAGCCCAGTGCAATAATGTGCCTATATTTTCACAGATCATCTAATATTAATTTATTAATTTTGTCCATCTTTTGCCAGTTTGTTAGTTTTGAAGTGAAGCACCAAAGCTATTTTTATTTACATTTTTTCCCATTACTAGTAGAACTATGTAACAATTGATTATTACTACTCTGCAATTCTTTTGATGGCAATTTGCTTATATTGTTTGACTACTTGTCTTTTGTATAAGTGTTCTTTCCTATACTTTATATTACTTCTCTCAATGTGATATGAAGTACGGAAAACTGACCTCAAAGTAAAGAAGCTTTGCCTTCAAGTCATACCTCTACATATATTGATTTTGTGACCCTGGGCAAGTCACTTAATTTCTCAGAACACTTGTTACCCATATAGTGTTATGTAACAACGTGGGGACGGTCACAAAAATTTAACAGCAGTAAAAGATATCAAATATTCTGCTTGATTTAATTCTTTATGTAAAAAATGAATAAGCACATCCATCTTATTAGCTGTAAATTTGCTTTCATCTTTAATAAATGATAAAATTACATGTATACCAAAGAATGGTTTCAAAATAAATTTCTTTATGTTTTATTATTAGTAACTGCTTGATTTATTAACCTATGTACCCAGAGTCACATAAAATTTTCTCAGGAAGAGGGGTTGCAAGTGGAAAAAGAATCCCTACTTTAGATAATTCATATGTCCTATACATTTAAAATACAAACCCTTAAAGATAACATACAAATATAATTCTCAATTGACAGCTTCAATCTTTATTCTAGTTATACTGATTCTGTTCATATAAGGTCTATTTGATTTAATGTAATCAAAAGTTATCTCATCTTTTGTGTTCATTTCTATCCTTGGGTTAACAAATTCTTACCCTAGCCACAGGTGTGAAATGTAACTGATTTAGTTCTTTTCTATTTTTTTTAAATGAGATATATTTTTATATACATATCATGTACCCATTTTGCACTTATTATGGTATATACCAAAAATACTGAGTCAAAATAAATTCCTCCCAAAGTGCTTTCCATTTTTTCCAATAGTTTTAGTCCGGTTTGTAGTTCTCCATTTAATATAAATTGTCCAGTTTATCTATTTTTAGATTATTACAAACATTTCTTTTGATAATTATTACTATGTAATATAATTTAAGTTCTGGAAGTGCTATTTTCTCTTCATTCCTACTTTAAAATTATTTCCTTAGACTTTTGACCTTTGATTTTTCCAAGTGAATTGTATTTTGTCTATTTTTATAAAGTGCCAGATCATAGTATGCTTTTTTATCATCAAGTCTACATTCAGGTGATATTTTCATCTTTGTTATATGATTATGGCCTAAGCACAATGTACAACTATCTAATTGTTTAAATCACCCTTAATTTATTTTTAATGAGTGTTATGTGATTGCACTTATATACAACTTGAGTATTTTTAATATAATTATTTATTTTTAGATAAGAGTTTCATTTGGAATTCTGGAGATGAATATTAAAAGATTTTTTAAATTTTAATTTCTCTATAACTATATTTCAATTGGAACATTGTTTCCTCTTTTATTTTAACGTGCTATTAATAAACCAATGCAATAAACTTTTGAAAGTGCCCAGAATATAACCATTTGAAATGCCAATTATTCTAACTTCAAAAAGATGGATAATCGTAGAAAGTGAAGATAATTTCCCAGCTGATTGATTGTACCTCTTCTGTTTTGTCTCCCTCCTTAATTTACTGCCCTTCTCTTTTATTTGTATTGTCAGTACTTAGTAATGTTCCTGGCACATAGAAAATGATTAGTAAATATTTATTGAATGTTTCGAAGAGCATTTCAGGTAAAAAAAATTAGCTAAAATGGAGGAATTTTAAAATTATTTTGGAAAAATGATAAATATAATCCCACTCTTGGTGACAATTTATAATTAGAAAAAAGTAAGAATGTTGAGTCATGTGTTCTTATTTTGAAATTTTAGAAATTTTTCATGGTCTCTTAAACCCTTTCTTCATAAAAGAAGCTTTCACATTAAGAAACTTATCACATTGCCCTAACTGATTCATACTGTGTTTAGAAGTCAAAATAAAAATAATACCTATTAATTGAGCAAACACTTTGTTTTACTAGTTAATACAATAGTTAGAGATCTGGGACTGAAGACAGATTGGCTTAAGTTCAAATTTGACCTTAAACACTTATTCGTGGCAAATCTGTCTCAGTTTTCTTAACTGTAAAACAGGATAATAATAGCATCTACCTCTTAGTGTTATTGTGAGGATCAAGTGAGATAATTTTTGTAAAGTGCCTGGCACTATATAAATGGTTTTGCTCCTCCACTCCCTATTTTAGATATAAAACATTTAGTTTGTCAAGTATTTTAATGATACTATTTTTTAAAATTGCATCAAGATTCTATAATCTTATAGCTTTTACTTTTGTTGTGCTGCAACTAGACACCAACATTGAAATTTTGATCATTTAATTCCAAATGATAACTTTTAAAGGTTCTCCAAATTCCTTTCTAGGCATTGCATGAGAAAAGTAATAAATACTATCATAAATATGATGAAGTCATTTAAAGCTGGGAAATCATGGAAACTGATGAAGATGGTGGAATCTCAAGGAAGCCTTGAAGGATTTCAACAGGAAAAAATGCAGTTGCAAGAAATGTGTGTATCTACCATAATCAGCTTCCGATCCCCTTTTCTAGTCTTTTCTCTCTGTTTTAATTTACTCTATGTCCTAACCATCTTGGGCTACTTACCATTCCCTGAACTTGTTCATTCCCTTTGTGCTCATTCTGTGCTTTTACTCAGTATATTGACTATACTTAAATGCATTCCCTGACTGTATTTCTTCCTGGTCAAATTCTTCAAGGCCTGCTTCAGATTCTATCATCTCTCTGAAGTCCATAATTCTCCAGCTTTAAATGACCTTTTCATTTTTATGACAAACTTCCTTACTTTTTTAAAGCACTTATTTATCTATTAATCTATCTTAACTCATATAATAGCCAATTTTTTTCATTGCCAGTGTCTTTCTTTTATTGTATAAACATTCGCTGAATTGTGTTGAATTGGGAAGAGCTGACTTGAAGATCTATTTTGAATTTTTTATATCATTATGGGTTATTTCTTAGAGTGCTATTTTACTTTCATCCTATTTTTGACACACTTATGGTCCCTCACTCTCTGGAGAAGGAAGAGAATGTATTTAATGACAACTAGCTGTACCTTGATAAGCCTGATGGGAAGAAATCTCTTCCTAGCCATTGCTGATGCCCTTACTTATTGAGCACTTATTCTTATGCTCTCCCTTTTGACTCCGGGTTTGTTCTATTCTCTAAATAATATGTTTTTCTACATTTTTTCTGTGTCTGATGCTCTTTTTCTTTCTTTACTTTGTGCTTTTCCCCTTTGAAATGCATAAACCTAAGCTTCAGCAACAGGGTTAAAAGAAAATTACTTTAATAGCTGAAGGTAGGAGATGCCCTCCACAAATGTATTTCACTATATACCAGAATATATTGTTGACAGAGGATATTCAGGGCAATCTCCATGACCACTGACTGCTTCCTGACTCCTCCAAGTCTATGCTACTTTTCATGTGGCTGGCTAACTGGATCTCATGGAAGTGGAAGGCAATACTTGGGTAAGCCAAAAACACTATAAACAAACTAAGGATAAGTCCTGATAATTGTGAGGAATAAAACTTTGAAAGTAAGACTATCTGAAGCAACACTAGATAAACAGAGATGGAACTATAGCTGGACAGGTTAGAAATAAAAAAGGGTAGATTGAAAGTGTATGAAAAATTATAATTAAA
Organism: Sarcophilus harrisii; assembly: GCF_902635505.1. Classification (NCBI taxonomy): domain Eukaryota; kingdom Metazoa; phylum Chordata; class Mammalia; order Dasyuromorphia; family Dasyuridae; genus Sarcophilus; species Sarcophilus harrisii. The sequence goes on from NC_045430.1 coordinate 169,792,621, forward strand.
GTAAAAGCTCAGGCCAGGGATTTAGGGCTATTTGGGGACAAAATACTATCTATGATTCATTTAATTAATCAAATGGAGAATATTTTTAATTGAGCATTTATAGAACAGATTGTTATGTTCAATGGCCACTTCTGATATTTCCTAGCTTTTTAAGCCAGAACAAGTCACTTAATATCTTCTACCCTCAGTTCCTCATCAATATGTAGTATGTATCCTTTTCCTCCTTTTCCTCAGAGGATGTACAACTGCCATTCTAGTTGACCATGAGGGACTTTTGGGGCTTATTTTTTCAGCAATGTATGACTATTCTGCTGAAGATCTCTTCACGGTTTGCTAAGCTGGATGATCTGATGCTGCTGCATTGCACACCTGATAGAAGAGATGGCTTCTGGTCTTTTTAGATGAAGCCCTTCAGGTGACAAGATGTGACAGAATTAAGGAACAGAGTAGAATGGTCTCAAAAGGGAAGGTTGGATTAAATGGCTTCTAAGGTCATGTTCAGCTCTAACTCTATGATCCTATAATCCTATGAATTTGCTTCTAGGCAGAAATCTGACATAAGGGCTTTATTAGGGCCCAGACAAGTGGGTTTAAAATATCACCATTGTAAAGTGAGATTAAGTGCTCTCTCATAAGTAAGGTACTACCTAAGTGCTATAGTGAGTTAATTATATGGTTCTCATCCTCTAGAAGCATAAACACTAATCAAGCAAAATTATTTCCAACTTATGAATTAATATATAAATCCACCAGAAAAGACTGCAATGCATACGAGAACAAATTAAAAAAAAAATAAAATTAAGTCTATTAACATATTGTTTTAGTCATGTTTAGTTTCCTGGATCACAAGTGTGAAAAGTTTTTAAATTACATGTCAGGTACTAAAGGCCAATTTTCATTTTATACTCCAATATAGGAGTAATTCTCATGCATTAGAACAGTTCTTAAAAATAAAAAAAAAAATCAAATGTTAGAGCCAGAAGGTGAATAGGTTAGGAGAAAATAAGAAAACAGAATTATAGTAGAAAGATGAAATCTTCTGAGTTGACCAAATAAAAGTTCATGAGGGTAAGTGATCACCTCAATATTGATTAAATTGACACATTAATCAGTACTAGCTTTAATTAGGTGAACTAGGTTTCTAGTTTTCTAGATGCCCTAAAGCTCTGGAGCTTGAAGAAGAAATTCCCAAGTCATTTTTATTTCTTGAGGGCAGTTTCAGGCTCTTGTTAGCAACAATGCTCATGACAACTTCTACAGGACTAGGTGGACAACAATTATTTGGATAATATAATATTGCTCAATATTATTGAGGAGAATTCCCCAGATTATCAGTTTGTTAGAAACAACCTCCAAAAGAGAACTCATCATTTCCATACATATTTCATACTCACTTTTCCTCATGACTTCTCCATTGTTTTTTGGGGCACTGCCATCTGTTTATTTACTCAGGTTCACAATCTTCATGTCATCTTTAATTCCCCTTTTCTCTTATCCCACATAACTAATAAGTTGCCAGATTTCTCCCTCCAAAATATCTTTCACTTTGTTTCCTGTTGTTTCTGCTCTTTAGCACTGTCATCATAGTTTAGGTCTCTTATTATTTCTCACTTGAATAATTTAACAGCCTCCTAATTGTTCTCTCTGCCTCATGTCTCTCTCCTGTACTCATCTGCCAAAGTGACTTTCCTCAAGTATAGGTCTGACAGTCATGTCATTATTATTTCCCCTCACCTTCTCTCTGTCCCCTTTCACCATTCTCCCCCAATAAAGTTTTATTTCTCTCAGGATCAAGTATCAACACCTCTGTTTGGCATTTAAAAAGCTTTACAACAGAGATTCTTCCTATCTTTTTAATCTTCTTGCATATAACCCTTCTAGACATATTCTTTGTTCCAGTCCACTGTTATTCTTTATATAAAATGTTCCATCTCCATGTATTAGTATTTGCTGTTTCTTAGGTTTGGGGCTGTGTACTTTGTCTTCATTTTTGCCTCTTAATATCTTTGGGTTCCATCAAGATTTTCTCAACCACTACCTTCAATCAATCAGCCTGGAAGAACTCCAGGCTGGAGATATCAGTACAAAGAATGAAGCAACAATGAGCTTTTAATTCAATAAAGGAAACAGCAATTACATCTAAAAGCAACATTTTACTTAACTGGTATGTATCTTGCATATATCTATAAACATTCTCCCCTCTTAAATCATCTTCCCTTCATTGAAGTTTTTTTTTTTTAAGTTTTCATCCCTTAATTTACAAAGTGGAGCTCTAAGTCAAAGGTCTGCAAGTGTGGTCTATGAATCAATCCTGTCCATCCCTTGAATGATTTATGAACTAAGAATTACAATTTTAAATTTATTTATCTTTACATCTTTCTTGGCACCTAGAATAGATGATAACAATGACTTTCACATTTGTAAAATTTAGTTGTTTTTGTCTTCCTTAGCACCTAATATAGGAGTCAGCAAACCACAGAGTATGGGCCAAATCTGGCCCACTGCCTTTTTAAAATTTAGTCTGAAAGATGATAACAGTGACAATTTCAGATCATAATGGTCATAGCAATTTCAAGAGAACTGGGTGACAAGTATAATTAATGGTCAATTTTTTATAGCTTCAGCATCCTCGGTCTTCATCTTGTTAGGAGGAATCTCCAAAAGAGAGGCCATTCTCTTCCCTTCTCCCCACTACCCTGTACAGAACACTATAAGATGGAAATATTTTAGCTCATGGAATATATTAAAATAGATTGTGGGCAGATTTTGCCTATGAGTTATAACCTGCCAATCCCTGCTCAAGGTGCTAAAGGAGACACAAAGATAAATTAAACATAACTGCTGCCCTCATGGAAATTATTTTCTAATAAGAAAGGTAATATGCCCACAGATAACAAAAGGCTATAAGAGTTTAAGGAAGTCTTCATGGAAAAAGAAAAAAATGACAAGAAATGATGCTATCAAGGATTTCTAACATAAAAATAACTTTCTGACCTCAGTGCAACCATGTACCATTTGTCTCATTCTTGGAAAAGTGAAGGTAGAACATGTAAAAAAGAAGGAGAATATATTAGAACTTTCTTGCTGCTTGAATTCTGGACAAGTGAGAATTTAATAGAGTGTGAAGACTGGTTCAATTGAATTCAATTCAAGTGAAGACTGTCCAATTAATGAAGTGTTATTCCTGCTCTTGGGAGCTTGGCTTGTGTTCTATGGATTTGTTTGTAACAGGTCCGTGTTTTTGTAACATTGCTAGGTATTCTATGCCCAAAGGGCTATAAAAACTGCATACCCTTTGATCCAGCAGTGTCACTACTGAGTCCATATCCCAAAGTGACCATATGCAAGGGAATAGTACCCAAATGTGCAAAAATGTTTCCCCTTTTCATAGTGGCAAGGAATTCAAGTGGGCCATTACTTGGGGAATAGTTAAATAAGTTATATATATATATATATATATATATATATCTCATATATTATATATGTGTGTGTATGTATATATGTGTATGTATACACATGTATATATATATATATATATATGTTGTATATATTACATGAATGTAATAGAATATTACTGTTCTATAAGAAAATTTCAGAAAAGCCTTAAAAGACTTACATGAACTGATGGTGGGTGAACTAATCAGAACCAGGAGAACATTGTACCCAGAACAGTAAGATTATTTGATGATCAACTATGGCAGACTCAGTTCTTCTTAGCAAAACAATGATCTAAGACAATTTCGATGACTTTGGACGGAAAATGCCATCCATATTCAGAGAAAGAATTATGGAGACGGAATGAAGATCAAAATATGCTATTTTCACCTTTTGTTTGTTTTTTCTTTCTTATGGGTTTTCTCTTTTGCTCTGTGTTTTCTTTCACAACATGACTAATATGGAAATACATTAAAATGATTGTAAATTTAGCTGTATTAGATAGCTTCCTGTCTTAGGGAGGGAGAAGATAAGGGAGAAAGAAAGAAAAAAATTAGAACACCAAATCTGACCAAAATGAATGTTGAAAACTATCTTTACATGTATTTGAAAAAATATTATTGAGGAAAAACACAAAGGTATGTTTCTAGTACCAACGGGGGGGAAAAGACTGTTAAATATTCTCCCTAAATACTTTGGAAGCTGTAATATAATCCCCATCCTCTTTTGAACATATGATTAATCTAAATTCAATAAAAAGGAAAGTTTTTTTTTAAGAGTGTGTAAATCAGAGCTGTCAAATACCAGGCAAACTGAGTTTTATGTGACAGTTTTTACGTTTATTCAATAAAGTAAGTATTTACTACACAGCAGGAGAGAAATATACTCTAATGTAAGATGTGAATCTTTATACCTTTCACCTTGTTTTAAAAAGGAAAGCATCTTTCCTCTAGCTTTCAACATTTATTCTTTTTCATCAGAGTTACACACCAACTGACTTTTAACTTCACACAAAGAGTATCTCCCCCTCTTATTAATTTCTTAAATTTAAAAGATAGAGGCAGGTGGCTTAGATAGGATTTAAAAAGAATGACAAGAGCTGACAAAATAGAAATAAACAGTTGCTTCTAATGTTCTACTATAATTTAAATGAATTATAAAGTGTAGCTTTTAGGGGGTTGAAACCCTGATTGAAGTTATTTTTTTCAGGGTGATAATTGTAATGGGGACAATAAGGTCTTGCATAATATACATCATATTTTATAGATAATATTTCCCAGACTATCTTATGCTAAAAGCAGTGCTGTCTTCAGAACTTTTCACAACTAAGATGCTCTTTCAGCTAAAGTTATTTTTAATATTATTTTAAAATCCCCCTGGATAAACTGTTTATGAGTGTTTTCTTTACCTCTGTCAATAAGTCCAACTTAAGGTATTAAGGAATTTCTCCATTTGAATAAAAAGTTGCCTGCTTAACTTTAAAAGCTGCTCTTCTTACACAGGATTAGGTAACAAAGAAATTAGTGCCACTGATACAAAGCTAGGATTTAACACAGAAAAGCAAAGCCTCTCAGCATTTGCTTTTACAAATCACTATAAACACAGAGCCATAATCTTAAAGTATTAATCCTTCTTTCAGTGTTGTTTCTAATAGACAATGGGAGAACATCCCAGAAATCACTGCAAGGCACACTACCCACTAAAGTCCACTTATCTGCACCTATGCTATGCATAGAACCGTTTCAACATCAACATGCTTCTTTACTCTCTTATAAATACCTTAAGCCACACTGAAATAGATACTACTGTCACTCTTAATAACTTTGATTTTTGAGGAAAATTTCTGTATAAACTTTTTATGAAATGAATATGATACACATTAGATAATAAAAGCCATTAAAAAAAAGATAATCATTAACAATTTGCTTCCCAATTCAATTTTTTTTGATAAAAGCTTATGTCAGTAGTATCTATCTTGAAAAGTTCATTAAACTTAGTTCATTAAATATAGCCAAACCCCAAAAGAAATATGTTTAGATAGACAATAGACCCACACAACACATAAATTATATTTTTGTTTCTTATGAAAGAGTATCATATGTTAAGAAAGGAAGAATTAACATTTCAATTCTGTTAGGTGTCCTGTAATATTTACAGAATAAATACTTCAATACTTATTCATACCAAAATGAGTCAAATGCAAGCAAGTGTTTTATGAAAATTAAATCCAAATAGAATGTCCTGTGATTTCCCTCCCTTTCATACAAAAAGTTAAGGAGATGGCAATCTGATAGTTGAGATTCTGCAAAAGATTAAGTCTAATCTATAAATACGGCCTACTTTGTGTTAATGTATTTAGCTATAATTCACAAAAGCTAATGGGATTTCTATAATTAATTTTCTGATTAGAGTTTAAAGAGTCATGATTTAACTTATCCTTTTAAACAGAAAAAGCATTTCAATTTCAACAAATTCAATCATTATTCATGATGTAGAGGAGAGAAATAGTTAATGGGCTACAACTATGATATAGTTAAAATAGAACATATCTTTATTAAATCAGCTATCAAGTTAAATTCCTATAATAAGATGCTGATCCATGTAGATACTTTTAAAGTTCTCTTTAAATCCTTTATAGCTTCCAAGATTTTGCAAAGTACACTTCAACACAAAATTCTCAAAACACATTACTAAATATTGTAGTTTCATTTCAATTATGGTGGTGGCACACAGTTCTAATAGGAAAGAGAATGTAACAATTTATTTGCACTGAGTCCATGCTGTGAGAGTTCATGGTTTTACTTTGTGATGAAAAATCAGTACTAATGAATAGTTGAAAAACATAATTGTGTACTGAGAATGTAGGAATTATTCATTGTTTGAAAAAAAAACCCTAAGGAAAATGTCTATTACTTTTTGCAGATCATTTTGAGTCTAGTTTTTCTATTCTAAGAAATGAAACAATCAATCTGCATGCTGAATGATGAAACCTTTACTTTTATAGGCCTTCATTTATCACAAAGAAAAAAAATACAGAAAGAAAAAAAAATCAATACATGGAGTAGTTTAGACCTGGAAAGGGCTTTCTTAAAGAGAAACCTCAGTCAAGGTTGAAAGAGCAATTAATGCAGGCTCAAAAATCTGGGCCATTCTGTTAGAGTTCGGTTAACATGTGGCAGAAGTAATCATCCACTTGTGAAAATGATTTTCGGTTCATTCTCAAACACCTTTCAGACACTCATGATCCCATTTAACTGACAACAATACAGACTATCTGTGGGCATCATTGCATTCAATGTGAGAACCAATAGGGACCACATGCCCTCAGGCACTTTCAGTCATCACTGCACCACATCCTATGCTGTTTGAATGAAAGGAACCTTTCCTTCACTACATTCCTTCTTTTATTTAACCCCACAAGATTAAGCCTTTTTTTCCGTTTTTCTTTCTTTCTTTTTTTTTTTTTGTCTTCAGATAGGGATGAGAAAAGACACTGATTCAAGACAGCACCACAACCTGAACGATAAACGATAAAGAATCTGGAAGCAAACAGTCTCCAGTTAATTTTTCATATGTTTTGAAATATGAAGGAAGAAGAGGGTTGGAAACAGATATAAATGGTGAAGAAGAGAAATAAATTTTCACCAAACAAGAACACATCTATACAAAATTTTAGCATTATTATTATGGGAAGAAATATGATATAAATCCCAGTTATTATTTGTAAAGGATAGTTAAATTTATTCATATTGGTTATCATGTGGAGTTCCAAAGTAATATAAACTCATAGATACTCATATTCAAAAAGATCAACTGGCTGCTTTTAAAAAAATTAACATAATCTTGATGCACATATCCATTTAGATAGTTCACTCACTTTTTTTCTTAATAGACCTACCTACAACCATTGTAGCTCCTATTTTTTTTCAAATCATTTTAATATAAATCAATAAGGACAATGCTGCTTTCTTAGCTGTAAAAACACATCATTTTAAAAAGTGACCTCACAGAAAGTCAACATAGCCCAGAATATTAACAGAGGCAGACTATCTAGATGAAAACAAAAACAAAATCCAAAATAAAATTTCAAGTGATTTCATATAAGGCAATGCATTAATGAGACTTGGATGGAAAAATATGTATAAATCGTACCACTGAATAACCAAAGTAGGTATATAAATGAACTCTGAAAACTGTATGAGCAGGGGATTTTATAGATCAAGTGGACATATAGACTTATTGACAGAAAAGACCTGAGACCCTGGAAATAACAACATTCCCCACCACCCCTCCCCCAGACAACTACAGCCATCAGCCATCATCAACTCTTTATGAGATGAACCTTGGCTTCTACCTCTGTAGGTGTTAGAGCCCTTGACTTCTTGGCAGTCATAGATTCTGAAGAACCAGAAATTAAAGATTTCGCCACCAAAGTCCTTGGCACTGTCATAGCTCAATGTAGGAAAGAGACATAGTTTTATTAATAGAAATGACACTAAAGAAACTGTATTACCTTCTGCCTGCTGTTGCAAACTATGCTTTTCCATCAGAAATTAAAACAGAAATCACCTGAATGCATTCTCTGCCTATTTTAGAATGTGAGCTTCTTTTTAAAATAGAATAGAATTTAGAATGTGAGCTTCTTGAGAGCAGAGATCATCTTGCTTTTCTACTTATGCACCCAGTGCTGAGAAGGCTTTGTACATAGTAAGCACTTAATAAATGTCTTTCCATTTATACATTCATTTATTCACCGACATATCCAGGTTTTTTGGGGACCTTCCTGATTGGTTTCACCATTATGTGCTTAGTTATCTGTAATGGGCAAACTCACTTAGTATCATAGAGACTACAATAGATTCCATATATAATGGCTTTTCTGAAAGCTAACCTGCAGAGAGCCTCTTCCTTAAAGAAAAATCAGAGAACCATACATAACTACCCCAAAATGGGGGCAGAGGAAGTGGAAGGGTTTCAGGGACACTATGTTGAACATGTGAATAAGTGCCTAGATACATACACTCTTAAAAGAAGGCCTTGGTGATACTGTGCAAACAATAATATCAGTATTTAAAAAAAAAAAGTTCTCTAAAATAGTCCAAGAGTATGTAATCAATCCATGGTCCAAATTGTACAGAGGCCATTAAGAGCAGCAAAATGAGAAATAAATCAACATCTGCAATCGAACCATACTGAGATATGAGACACTATATGTATCTGAAAATTTAGAGATATACAAGTGGTATGTAGCCTATACAAATAAGACTTGTACACTGATTTAGAGGAGACTTTATTTGTCCAAAAATATAGATGGCAACCATTAGACAAGATTTTTCTTACCAAACACTTGTTGTGTGTATGGGAGAAGGAGAAGGAGAGAGGGTAAAGAGTGGGAGAGAAAGACAATAAACCAAAGTTGGTTGGTTGCTTATTGCCCTTCTTTCTTGGACAGGACCAAAATGAACACATCATTGTGTCAGAGTCAAGTTACACAAGCATGGAACGCTCTGCCACAGGCTGGACACAAATAGTCCCTAGGAAAATTTGGGGTGTGTAATGGGCTGAAACTAAGCAGATGCACTGAGGTTTGGACAAGCAAGCACTTAAGGCTAATTACAAATTGGACAATACTCTATTAGCATTTGCTTGGAAAGTGGCCCACCCCACCATTCTGTGTGGGCTTGATCTGTTGGTGTATAGAGATGAGGAGGAGGGATAAAAGGGTGGAGTAAGACAAGCCAGAGTGACTCCAGGCTGGACTTGTGTCTCCATTCCTTTCACTTCATGGGGCCATTACTCTCACGCCCACAAAGAATAAAGATCAAGGACTTTGGCTTATCCTGACTCCGGCTGATTCTAAAGTATCCTGGGTGCTAACACAGTCTTCACAGGGGTGGATTCTCTAACTTTGTGTATCTCATATTTCTTCTGAGCTAATTTCATTCTGCTTTGCTCATTGGGCAAAGAACCTTTTTTTTGGTTGTTGTTATAGCTTTTTATATACAAAATATATGCATGGGTAATTTTTCAACATTGACCTTTGCAAAAACATTTGTTTTAACTTTTCACCTCCTTCCCTCCACCCCCATCCCTAGATGGCAGGTAGTCCCATACATCTTAAATATGTTAAAGTATATGTTAAATATAATATATGTATACATATTTATACAGTTATCTTGCTGCACAAGAAAGAGTGGATTTAGAAAGAAGGTAAAAATAACCTGAGAAGAAAAAACAAAAATGCAAGCAAACAATAACCAAAAGAGTGGAAATGTTATGTTGTGGTCCACATTCATTTCCCACTGTTCTTTCTCTGGGTGTAACTTGTTCTGCTCATTACAGATCAACTGGAACTGATTTCGTTCATCTCATTGCTGAAGATGGCCAGGTCCATCATAATTGATCATCATAGAGTGTTGTTGTTGAAGTGTATAATGATCTCCTGGTTCTGCTCATTTCACTCAGCATCAGCTCATGTAAGTCTCTCCAGGTCTTTCTGAAATCATCCTGTTGGTCGTTTCTTTCAGAACAATAATATTCCACAACATTCATATACCACAATTTATTCAGCCATTCTCCAGTTGATGGGCATCCTTTCAATTTCCAGTTTCTGGCCACTATAAAGAGGGCTGACACAAACATTTTTGCACATGTGGGTTCCTTTCCCTCCTTTAAAATCTCTTTAGGATATAAGCCCAGTAGTAACACTGCTGGATCAAAGGGTATGCACAGTTTGGTCATTTTTTGAGTAGAGTTCCAAATGCACAGAACCTTTTGTAATGAAGGTCTTCAATGCTGGATGGTCCTGTAGCAGTGTTTCTCATGTCACAATCAAATCCAAAGTTCTTAAGAGAAACTTTGAGAGTATCCTTGTATTGCTTTTCCTGATCACAATGTGAATACCTGCTCTGTGTGAGTTCTCCATAAAATAATCTATTTGACAAGTATACACTTGGCATTTGAGCAACATGATCTGCCCAAGAAAGTTGCACTCTCTACAGCAGAGTTTGAATGATTGACAGGTTAGTTCAAGAAAGGATTTCAGTGTCTGGTATCTCATCCTCCCAGGAAATCTTCAGAATCTTCCTAAGATAGTTTAAATGGAAGTGATTCAGTTTCAAGAAATGGTATCTACCATCTGAACCAATGTTCCTTAAATTTCTTTGAGTCTCATTCTCCCCATTGGTAAAATAAAAGAAATATATCAGATACTAAAAGTACTTTCTTCTTCTTGTATTTAATAACCTTATGACTTCTCAGAGGGTATCAAAAATGACAAAACATTTCTTTCTTTTCTAAAACATTAATATTAAATTAATAAGTTAATCAGGAGAATAGAACATTTACAGAACATACAGAAAAAAATGTGCATAGTAGCTTAGTGTTCATTAAATCCAATGATACTATCTACTGGTGTTACAATTTGTTATTTGACAAAAATTTCTGGGAAAACTGGAATGTAGTCTGGCATAAACTAGGCATAAACCAATATCTCATACCATATATATATAAAGTCCAAATAATTACTTGGAGATAAAAGATCACATCATAAACAAATTAGTGGAATAAGAAAGAAATTAACATTTTCAGATTAAATACATAGGGAAAGCTCATAAATAAGGGATATAAGTGATCAGAGAATATAAAATGACAACTTTGCTTACTTAAAAACATTTTATACAAGAAAACTAAATTTTGTGAGGAATCAGGTATCTGTATATATAGTCTTTGTAGCAAGTTTATTTGATAAAAAATCTTACTTCAAAGACATATAAAAAACTTTGAGTCAATTCCTAACTGATACATGGTTGAAGGGTGTGAATATTCAGTTTCAGAGGAATAAATCTTTTCTGAAACACCAATAATTAGAAAAACATAAATTAGCAATTTTGGGGTTCTACTTCAAATCAATCAGATTGGCAAAGTTGACCAAAAAAAAAAAAAAAGAAAATGACAAATAACAAATACTGGAGGTTCTGTAGAAAATAGACACATAACACTCTTGGATACACTCTTGGTAGAGTTGTGAATTAATGTAACCTAGATTGGAAAGCAATTTAGATTTATCTTCCATAATATTAGTAGGACTATACTTTTAAAGAAAGCAAAGAAAGAGGAAAAAGCTTCATATTTGAAAAAAATATTTACAGCAGTCACATTTGTGATGACAAAGACTTGGAAACTAAGGAAGTGACTATTAACTAGGGAAATAGATGAACAAATTATGTAATATGACTACAATGGACTACTACCATGCTATAAGAAATAAAGGGTACAGTTTCCAAAAAAGCTAGGAAATCTTGTGTGAACAGATATAGATTAAAGTGAGCATTAACAAGACAATTTATAGAATAACAACATGGTAAAGGCAACTAATTCTGGAATACTTCAGAACTCTTATCAAATGGCCAATTATGATTCCAGAAGATGGATAACGACACATGCTACACATCTTCTGACAGAGAGATACAAATTAAAAAATATATATTTTTGAACATGGCCAATGGGGAAATTCATTTTGCTTCACTAAATCCCTTTACAATAATCCCTTCAATGTAGTTCAATTCAATCCCTTCAAAAATTCTCAACAATCCCTTCAATGTAGTTCCAAACTGTTTTCCAGAATAGTTGGACCAGTTCACAACTGTACCAACAATGCATTAGTGTTTCCTATTTGTCCATCGCCCCTCCAGAATTTGACATTTCCCTTTTCTGTCATGTTAGTCAATCTGATGGGTATGAAGTTTTATCACAAAATTGTTTTAATTTGCATTTCTTTAATCAATAGTGATTTGAAGCATTTTTTTTATATGACTATTGAGACCTTTGATTTCTTCTTTTGAAAACTGCTTGTTCACAATATTTGGTCATTTGTCAACTAGGCTACATGGGGGTCAAATAGCTCTTTTTTTTTTTTTATAAATTTGGCTTAGTTGGCTATATATTTGATAAATGAAGACCTTTATGGGAGACATTTGCTATGTCCTTATTTTCCTGTTTTTCTTTTAATTTTGGCTGCATTTTGTTTTTGAAAAAATAAACTTTTAAATTTAGTGTGATAAAAATTACTTATTTTGCTTCCTGTGATCCTTGTTATCTCTTATTTAGTCATGAAGTCTTCCCCTATCCATAGATCTGAAAAGTAAAATTTTCTGTGCTCCCTAATTTGCTTGTTTTATCTCATCTGTCTAAATTATGTGCCCATTTTGAGCTTGTCTTGGTATATATGATATCAGATCTATGTTTTGCTTCTGATAGACAACTTTTAAATATTCTCTTCTCCATAAATGGCTAGGATACTTTAATCCTGTCCATCTTTGCCTGGCACTTTGAAATGAATAATTCTATAAAATTTGACATATACATTTTATATATTATTGTCTGCTGATAAATGCAGGCACTCATAAAATGCAGATACACAAATATCTCCTATACAGCTGTCAAAACAAGAGCATAAGAAAAGACAATGCAGAAAATATTTGAGACATTAAAAAAAGATCTGGTAAAAATTTCCATAAGAAAATGCATTTAATTATAACCCAGGGAAAACATAATTGTTGTCAATATGCTTTGCAGCTACCTTTCATGCTTTGCACCATAATCTATTAAGAACTTTAGCTTACTCCAATGTTCAGACTAAGCTCCAACCTGTCTCCTGATCTCCTCACTTGCATCTCCAATTGGTATTGAACCTCTCAAGTTGGATATCTCTTAGACAACTTAAACTGAACATGTCCAAAATTGAACTCATTATCTTTCCTTCTAACTCCCATCTCTCTGTCTTTCCTAACATTTTAATACTGTTAATGCATCACCATCCACCTAGTCACTCAGACCCACAAACTTGGGGTATCGCCTTCATTCAAATTTGTTAAATCCTGTTGATTTTACCTTTATCACATCTTCTTAAAAGCCCCTTTTTCTCTTCTGACACTGCTATAACCCTGGAATAGGTCCTTCTCACCTTATTCCATGGCCATTGCAAAGAATTTGTTATAGGGACAGCTCTAATCCCAGAGCCCTCTTAGTTCAGGTTTAATATTAGACTAAAATGAGTTACTCACAAATTCTAGAACAAAGGAGGTTTACTCTGCCCAACAAAGCAAGGATATAAAGCAAAGATAGACTGTCCTCTAAGTTCTTCTCCATCTGGAAACATCTGGACAGTATATGACAATATACTTGATAGCTCAGGAGGTCTCATATACCCACTGAATCTGAGAGGCTATTACGGTAGCCTTCTGGTCTTACTGCCTTAAATCACTCCCCACTCTAGTCTCTTCTCCACTCAGCTGTCAAACTGCTCTTCCTTAAATGCAACTCTATATCATCTGGTATACTCTGATGGTGTTCTCTAACTTTTATAATCAAATATAAAATTCTGACATTCAAAACCCTTTACATACCTGGCTTTCCCACAATGTACTCCCTTCATGTACTTTCTGATCAAGTGACACTATTTTCCTAGCTGTCCCTCACTTTGGACACTTCATTTTCCAAATTTCCAGAAATTTTTACTGATTGTCACCCATGACCATGATTCTCTCCTCTCTTATTTCTATTTCTTCAAGTTCTAGATAAAATCTCATCTTTTACAATAGTTTTTCCCAAACCATCTTAATAGCACTGACTTGCCTTTCTTTATATTTTCCAATTTATCTTATATAAAGTTTGTCCCTTAAAAGTTAGTCTCCCCATTATACTGAGAGCCTCTTAAAATAGGGACAGTTGGGGTAACTCCATGGTGTAGTGGAGAGAGCACCAGCCCTGAAGTCAGAGGGACCTGAGTCCAAATCTGGCCTCAGACACTTAACATTTCCTAGCTGCGTGACCCTGGGCAAGTCATTTAACCCCAATTGCTTCAGAAAAAAAAGAAAAGGAACAGTTTTTAGTTTTTCTTTGTATCCTTAGCACTTAACTCAGTGCCTGCTACTGTGCAGGAACTTAATAATGTTTGACAAATAACCAAATGACTTCAGTGTCACCTTTTGCAATGAAGATTTTTCCAGTTTTTACCCAGCTGCTAGCTCCTTACCCCCCAGTAAAGTTACCTTGTGTATAATGTGTCTGTGTAGTATATATTTGTAAATTTACATGCTGTTTCTGCTATACAATGTAAGATCTTTGAGGACTCAAATGGTCATTTTTGTGTTTCTATCCTCAGCACCTTCCACAGCTTCTGGCACACTAACAACTGCCATGGCTGGAGTCTTCAGAAAGCCCTTCATGTGAGCTGAGTCAAAGGAGATCAAATTTATTTTACAAAATCTTATATAGGCATAGAGTAGGTAGGACTTTTTTGAGCAAATTTGTGGGTATTTGAAGGGAGGAGAAAAGAAAGGGAGAGAAGGTGAGAAAGAAGGAAAAATAGAGGAGAAGAGAGAAGAAAAGGCTGAGAAAGAGAGAGAGAGAGACAAAGAGAGAGAGAGACAGATGGATGGAGAAGGTAAGGGAAAGGAGGAGAGAAATGGAGACAGAGAGGAGACAAATGTGAGAGATAGAAAGAGAGGAGAAAAGAGAAAGGGAGAGTTAAATGCAAGGGAAAGAGGGAAATGGGGTGGAAGAGAGAGGAAGGAGGAGAGGTGGAAAGGGAAGGAGGGAGGAAAAGATTGAGGAGGAGGATATTAATGGATCCCACAGTTTCCTGATTTCTACCTCTTCCTCACATAAAGTAATTTTATTCCTTGTTAAATGGAAGACTTTAAATAATTCCTTTAATAGAAATACTTTTGCAGAATGTTCAAAGGATTCTAGAGCCAAAACTATCACTGATGAGCTCTTTGGCACTGGATTGTTCTTTATCTTACATTTCCTAACTTTAAGAGAAATTAAATTTTAAAAAGAATCAGATTCCTTATAATTAAAAGAGATGAAACATGAAATCACTGTGCAACTTGTAAAGCACTATACAAATGAAAGTGATAATTATTAAAATAGGGAAAGTTTTGAAATGAACTTTTTGAGGATCAAAAGATATCACACTTAAATCCTATTCAAATATCCTTAATGTTTATAAATAAACCATACCATTTCCATACCACAAAAATGATGTTACCAGTGTTATTCTTTTTCCATACTTCATTTATTAAGGATTCCTTAAAATTACATTAGTTTCAAGTTTTGCTTTTAATTCTGTGATTTTAAAATTTCTACTCTAGTCCATGGAAGTGGGTATTAAGATTTCCTAGGCAGTCAATAGAGGGCAAACTTGATGGTCCTCTCAAACTGTAAAGGTTTTGAGTTCAATGGTTGCAAAAATTAATTATTGAGACTAGCAAAATATAGAAATGCTCATGGCTGACAAGTTGAACACAAGGTGATGAATTCTTTGTAATGGGAGTGGTACCTGGAAATCTTAAACTTGATACATACTTGGGAGTCAGGAGGCATTTATTTTAGCCCCGATTTAATTAGTAAATGCCTCTTGACTCACCTCTTTCAAATTATTTACTCTTTTTCCAGCCTCAGTTCTACCATGTCTTCTCAGTTCTCATCACAGAAATGAGGAGTTTGGACTATTATAATGTTATTAGTTTTTTAATTAGTGTTATTGCTAATGAGGGCTTCTACTTTATATTTTCAATAGTTTGAAAGGGGCAGAGTCATAGGTAAAGGGAACTACTATTTTTGCAATGCAGAATAGCACCTTCTTTGCATCTTATGATCTAAATTGTCTATGGCCAAAAGTTTAAATTCACTTGTCTGGCAGCAGATAACATATGTTAGGGGCTATACTTGAATCCAGGTCTTCCCAGCTTCAAGATCAGCTATTTGGGGACTATCCCATGCTGCTTCTTTGAAAAAAAAATCAAAATAAATTAAAATTACTTTGTTTTTTAAACATTTTCTTGTCAATGCAATTTGAGATAACTATTGTGTGGCATGTCATTGGGTAGAGTCAGAGTTAGCAATCCCTGCTTTAGCTTGTATGAATGTGTATTTACTTCAAAGGATGCTTTGTATTACATGACTAGTACTCAGGTAGGTTTTTAAGATATTATGAATGGGAGATTAGAGATATCAACAACCAAGAATTTAATTCAGCATATATTCTCCACTAATAGGGTAAAGCTCTTTCCTCTTCATCATTAGTAATGTCTTAGGGGGAAAGGGTTCAGAATATCAAAGTATTTTAAAATTAAGAAATCCTTAATCTTTTTGCATCATAGGCTCTTTTAGCAGTCGAGTTAAATTTATGGATCCTAAATGACAATAACAATTTAGATATTATAATAGTGATGTAGAGGGTGAAAGACAAAGGTTACATCGCAGGTTTCTTCATGTAATGTGGGAGGTGGCAGTATGCATGACTAATTTGGGGGAGTGAGTGGGTTACTCATGGCACAACCAAATCCATGAAAATTCAAAGCACTTTATATAAAAAGTTTTAATTTTTTTTCACATGGCAGAGTTATATATTTTTCTATACACACTTTTATATATTTTCCTATACACAGAGTAAATCTCTGTGTATATCAAAATCAAACCAACAATCAGGATGCTGTCACTATAAAAATTATACAAAAATTAATATTTGGTGTTTGTGGCATAGTTTTCATACTGAACATATAAAACATGCAAATAACAACAGAAACAATTAAATCAAGAGAGCTTATGGAAACTATACTTCAAGATTATCAACATATTTTAAATTCTAAGTCTCAAATTTAATCCATAATTATAAATGTAATCAGACATTTCTGTAATCCAGATCAAATCTTTAATTATTCATATACTAGTAACAGAAGGCAATGAGACTTAATATTAATTTAATGAAATTCCTTGACAAGTTTGACAAGTCCAAAATGAGCCACCATTTCACCTCCCTTTAACAATTTTCTGCTTTTTGTTTTGAAGTATCACAAGTTTTTCTATGAAGATTTCTTCATTCTACTTAAAAAATGCTTCAATAGTGCCACCTTTATTACCATATGCTGTACTTTTTTTCAGCTAGGTATAGAAGGCATTTTGAGTCTGGGGAATGCCAGAGCCATCTACTGGACAACACACATTAGTGCTGATTTTATATATATATATATATATATATATATATATATATGACTTTGCATCTTAGGATGGGGCTTTGGTCACATTTATACTGCAAGATGTTCATAAACAAATAGTAGGACTTTCTTAAAAGATTACAGAAACTAGTTGGACTGAAGATTGATTTAATATCTAGTGCCAGTATTGGAGGGCCTTAAATGATATTCTATACATGCTTTAAAAATAAATATAAAATATTTGGAGTTAATGACAAAAGTAGTATTAATGCTAAATTCCCTTGAAAATAAGTCACAATTCAAACAATTTAAGTTTCATATTTCCTGAGTAGTTACTCATATAGCAAGAAGAGCAATATTTTAATGTGGGGTTTCATGTTATAACAATATTAATACAAATCAGATCATTTTCCTTTTAAAAATTAAGATCCTGAATTATGTTCACATTAGCCACATCCATCTTATGAACTGATTAGTTAAAAGTAAATTTTTTGACTAGATTATATAGACAATGGCATAATTATACCTAAACAATGTTTGTAAAGTATGGGACATGACTTGGTGTCTCAGGGAACCAAACTGGAAGTTTCTGTTGCTACGTGAAATGCTTTACTAACTACAAAGTCTAGCTAATTCAGCAAATACTTTTTAATAGTATCTTCAAAGACCATGAAAGCTTTGTAAAAGAAATCCTTAATAGTTAACATTTTTATAATTGGCTTACTATGTGCCAACTACAGTTTACTTTACAAATATTATCTCTTGATTCACCCAAGTCTAGATTGCAGATGCTCCTTTTATTTCCATTTTAGAGATGAGAAACTGAGGCAAATAAGAGAAAATGACTTATACGGCCAGCCTCTGAAACTGGATATTAACTCAAGTTTCTATAATTCCAGTTTCATTTGCATATACAATAACTTCTACTGAAGCCTCTTTATAAGGTATAAGGTATCTACTAAGATTGTTGAAGACCTTAGCTTAGAAAGGCCATGGTCTCCCATTGCATCCAGGGCCATCTCCAGTGGTCTTGATTATATCTGGCCACTGGAGGGGAAAGTAGAGTAGGAGACCTTGTACATCCCTCCCTCACTTAAATCCAATTCATTTGCAAATCACGGTATCATCTCCCTGATGTCATGGTCCCCTTCAAGAACTTGGGACAATCAACAACTAAGATTAGTTACTCAGAATAAAATGGAAAGAAAAATGCCAGTTGAAGTGCAATAGTTAGTGCAAGGTAAATGACATTTGACCATAGCCTTCTTAGCCTTTTTACAGTTTTAAAAACTAACCGCATAGGTGAAAAATCACAACAGAATAGGGTTGAAAAGCTATTGATTTTTCAGTAAGGGGAATTATTAAGTGAGATAATCTTTGTATTGACCTTAGTACTGTGCCCAGCACATAGTAGGTGCTTAACAAATGTTTTTTCCCCTTATTCTTCCCTTTATAAGAAGGATAATTTTTCATAAAAGATTTTCTGAAATTCAATACTGTGGCACAGAGGATAAGACTGCTGGTTTTGGAATTCAGATCCTGCTAGAGACATTTTAGTAATGTTATGTGACTCTGGGTAATTTATTTTGACTTTCTGACCCTTGGTTTCCTCCTCTGTAACAGTTACAGGCTGTATTTAATGATTTCTAAAATGACTTTGAGCTCTAAACCTACGATCCCATAATCCAATGTCTGTTTGGGGATACCAGGATGCCAATATCACTATTAACACAGTTTCTCCCGTTACTGGCATGTACACTTAGTCCTTTCATTGAGAGGAGAGGATAATGAAAAACTGATCAATCTGCTGAAACAAAACTGAACAATGCAATAAATTGTTGGTTTTTTTTTTTTTTCCTTTTTGTGCACTTTGTTTCTAAGAGAATGTGTTAGAACATTAATGAAGTCGAGGTAGCTAGAGTAGCCCCTCAAAACTGGTGAGAAGCAGGGGAGACTAGCTTTTCTGAGTAGGTTCTACAAATGCCTCCTTCTGCCTTCTACTTTTGCCTCATCTAATATAATTAATAATAATGATAATGATGATGACAATAATGATGATGAAAGAATAAAAGAAAGAAGGCAGAAGAAGGAAAAAGAGGAAGAAAAGGAAGAAGAAATAAAATGGATATTTTATTATATATATATATATATATGTTTAAGTAACATTTTGATTTTGCAAAGCAATTCACAAATTTTATCTTATTTCATCTTCCTACAACCCCGAGAGGTAGGTGCTAATTACACTGAATTTATAGATGAGGGACAGACAGAGATTAAGTGAATAGCTCAGGGTCTCACAGCCAGGAAATGTCTAATTCAGATCCTGGCTCCAGATCTGGTGGGTATCCACTGTGCCAATTAGCTGAGGCTTTCAAACACTTTCACCAGATTGGTAAATTAACCATTCAGTTTCACTTAGTGGTACTTGCTTTCTGGTGATATTAGGAATGATTAATATTCTTATCTATCTGGAATATTTGCTCACCCTTCCTTCATCTCTTATCCTTTATCATTCCCTTATTACTCTCATCACTCTTATCTTTTGTCCATCCTTCATCACTCTTACTTTCCTTCCCTATCTCAGGTATTTAGTATTAACAATACTAAGTAACAATACTAAGTACCTTTCTTTATGTAAGGTGAACTTTGTTCATTATTTATTTCTTAAAATCTGTTGATTTTGCTTTGTTTCATTAGTAAGGTTTTGATTTCTCTCACTTCCACCCCTTCTCTGTGGATTTTTTTTAACCAAACAATATTCATAATCAAGAAAAACAAATTTGTATATTTGCAATATCCAAAAATATATCTCATTTTATACTTAAGTGAAGGTCTATAGCAATTAACACTGTGGGCCATTTTCCTTCTACCGTGCCAACATAATAGCAACAATAATAATTGCTAACATTTATGCAGCACTTAAAGGTTTCAAAGTTCTTTCAATATGCTTTATCTCATTTGATTTTCACACCATTCTCTGAAACGGATGCGAATCACCATTTTATAGATAAGAAAACTAAGGCTAGGAGAAATTATGTGATTTGCATAAGGTCACACAGTTAATGTCTTACACAGGATATAAATTCAGGTCTTACTGACTCTAAAATCAGTACATTATCCATTGCTCCCAAAATAGCTACAAAACAGACTGAGGTAGCAGAAACATGAGGTCAGTAACAGGGAGGTGGGGTCAGTAACAGGGAGGTGGGGTCAGCAGCAGGGAGGTGGGGTCAGCAGCAGGGAGGTGGGGTCAGTAGCAGGGAGGTGGGGTCAGTAGCGGGGAGGTGGGGTCAGTAGCGGAGAGGTGGGGTCAGTAACAGGGAGGTAGGGTCAGTAACAGGGAGGTGGGGTCAGTAGCGGGGAGGTGGGGTCAGTAACGAGGAGGTGGGGTCAGTAGCGGGGAGGTGGGGTCAGTAACGGGGAGGTGGGGTCAGTAGCAGGGATTTGGATCATCTGTGATCTCTAGTTCTCATATCAGCCCTTCTTCCACACTGAGAGAATCTGCAGGCAGAAGTTAAAAGGGGGCTGATGACCATTTGGACTGTTTGTTATCCCAAAGAGCGCAGTTGCTAATATTTGAGTATAAGCAGGATTTTTCTATCTGTTTTTGATCTTGTTTTTGTATTTTGACCAGAGGGTAGGATTCCTGTCTATTGTTTTAGGCAGGGCAGTATAGGTGAAACAAACAAACAAAACAAACAAACAAAAAATAGGGAATCTTTTTTAACCCCCTCCTCACACCAAAGTTGAACAGTGTGATCCTTAAGAACGCTGCTCAGACACCAAGGGAGCTACCAACCTTATAGCCTGGGCTGCCTGCATGCTGGGTTGGGAGTAGAGCTCTCAATATATTATGCCTACTGCTTCAGTCCATTCCCACAAGCCTCCGTGATAGATAAAATAGTAGAATAGTAATAATAATAATAATAAAATACTTGAATATTAAAAATAAAAATTGTAAATTAACAAAATAATGTAATAGTCAAATAGTAAGGGTGTTGACTTTTGACTTGCATGTAAATTGGACTTAAGTGAGGCAGAGTTGGCCAAAGTCATCACCCTTACTCTCTCGCCCAGTGTCAGACAAAAGCCATCATCAATTGGCACTGCTTCTGGATGGATGTGGTAGGCGACTTTGGCATAATGGGTGTCTAAGTGCTCCCAAGTCCAGCCTCTCCGGCATCCTTTGCCTCTGCCACCTTCATGGCCCTCCAAAACACAATATTCTCATTTGCTTATTTTGCCATGAAGATCTTCCCATGCTTGGGCTGGACCCCCGCCTAACTCACTGACAGGTTTGAGAACTGCCGGTTATCTGGTTAGCTCCTCTGCCTGGAGGGTTTTCTGGGTGTGAAGCCACAAGTGAGAGCCGTGTGGCACGTGGGCACCAAAGGTAGAAAGCAGCCCTGAAAAGAGCTCAGCCACTTCACATTAGAGGTACTAGTCCTCCCTGACCCTCATAGACCCTGACCTCCTTAGGGTGTATACTTATTAGTAGTATCATTGGGTTAAAAAAATAGAAACATTTAAGTGACTTTTCTAGCCTCTTTTTAAACTGTCTGCCAGAAGATTGGAACAATTCCCAGTTCCAACAATGTACTAGTTACTGATTAATATCAATATTTTCCTTTTTACATTTTGATACCTGACTTTAATTTTGAGTTTGTACGTCTTTACAAAACTATTTGTATTCTTTGTCTCAATCCCCTTACCTAATGGAAGGGCTTGTGTTTCAGGCTATTTTATAAACTGCCTAAGTTCTTGAGTATAGAGAGCAAGAGATGATTTTAGGAACAACACCTAAAGCCTTACCAGGAATTGCTTGCATTCTACCTCAATTCTGTCACTGACTGGATGAGTAACTCTGAGCAAGTTACTTAACCTTAGTTTATTTCTGTTTCTACATAAATAATAAAATGTTAAGAACCAAGTATATGGTGCTTCAAATTTACACATCACTTTTTGTACAGATTTCATATGAGTATCACAACAACTCTGCGAAGAAAAGTCTTATATGTATCATTAACCCTGTTTATAAATGAGGAAATTGAACCTCCGTTATAACATAGTCAGAGAATTGCTTGGAGGCACCCAGAGATTAATAGGTAGGACCTGAATCTAAACCTTCCTGATTTCCACGACCAGTTATTATCTATGTACAGTGGGTAGTTGGGGGTACAGTGAATGGAGCACCAGCCTGCAGTCGAGAATATCTGAGTTGTACTCTGGCCTCTGACACTAACTACGTAACCCTGGACGAGTCATTTAAAGTTGTTTGCCTCAGTTTCCTCATTTGTAAAATGAGCTAGAGAAAGAAATGATAAGCCACTACAGTATTCTTGCCAAGAAAACCCCAAATTGGGTCATGAGTCAGATATGACAGAGTCTCTATGAATTACATCATATTGTCTTTCTCAAGGAACAATTAAAAGTTGTTTGTTTTATAATCAGTTAATTGCTGAACATTCTACATGGCACGAAACAATCAGCTTGATTTAATTTTTCATCATACTGTCTGACTGGAAAGTAAGTTGATAGAATACACTTGTTTGGCATATTATAGACACAATCACAAATTCTATTTAATTTAGGATTCTTTAAATCAGCAGACTCAGGGTTATAGATATATAGATGCTTTTTGGAAAACACATTTTCAAAATGAATTAGACACCTTTGACAAACTATCTGCTGTAGATATTTTTAGAAAAGTTTCCTAGATCTAAAGATATTTAAGAAATATTATTTCAAATATTCACTACTATCCAAATTTATTTAAATATACTTTTCCATGTATATAAAGGTATATACTTAAACCTTCTTTCAAAAATTAAGGAAAATAGGTTTCATCTATACCAAGGCAAAGAAAGACTTCTTGTTATTGGATTATGGAAGTTATTAATCACAGCGTACATAAAAGATAAATTATTCTCTTTCCTTTTGCAAATTTGACCATAGTGCCCTCAAGTGGATAATGATATTATCAACAAGAGAGAGAAACAATTTTGCTGTGTATCCTGACTGGTATTCATGCATGGCTTTTTTTTTTTTTTTTTTTTTTTTTTTTTTTTTTGTGAGAGTTACCTGAAATTACACCTGTCCAAAGAAATAAAGGGCATTAGTCACAGAGCACAGACTGAATTGGGGTTCCTTGATTCCAGATTTAGCACTCTTTTTACTACATGCTGATGTCTTTTTCTTCTTTGAGCATCCAGATTTGTGATTTTATGACTAGGGAATCTTGCAGAGAGGAACTTTTGCCATTGCAGATCAGTACTTGCTCTATAACATATCATCTGAAAGAGGTTTCCAGGACACTGAGAGGTTAAACAATTCATAGTAGTCCTTGAATATTACACTGAATCTTATGGACTTTATTTGGTGGAAAATGAGGAAATATTATAGCTCATTAAATGCAATATGCATCAAAGACAGGATTTAAACTCAGGTCCTCCTGACTCAGATCTCTATCCTCTCTCTGTCTCTCATCAAACTCCTTAAGAGATTCAAATGCATGAACATATACATGTAAATATGCATGCAAACACATACATGTATATGCTTGTGTACACAAGTATGTGCACACACACACACATATATATATTTATATGGATGTATAATATGCATACACATCCATGTATATTCTGACCAATTCTGCCTCTCCTATATACATATTTAGCTCTCACTAATTCTGTCCCTCACATTGGAGTAGAACATTGATATGTATATGTGTGTACAGAGAGACCGATCAATCTATGAATATCGAAAGGTAAATGGAATATAGATACCTATAGACAGATATTTATCAATAAATATATAGGGCATATTTTTCTCTATAGAAAAATTTATAGATACCTATCTATATCTATCTATAGATATCAATGTTCTATTTGTAGATCTATATTGGTCTATCTATATTTTTATGTATGTATGTATATATTTATATACACATGTGTATACATGTATGCATATCCATACAAATGTGTCTGTATGTATATGCACATGTATGTGTATATACACACATATAAAATAAAATCTCTATGTATGTAGTTTTGGTAGTATGAGGGTGTTATATGTATGAGGAGCAGTATATCGTGTGTATATACATACATACACACACATATATATATATATATAATATATATATATATATATATATAAACACACGTATATATATATATATATATATACACATATATATGGAATTTTATATTTCTAATCACAAAATAGGGACTACAATGAGTAATGATGAGGCCATCATTTATATATACATATATTTACATGTTTATTTATTATATTTTTATTTATCACTGAGAAACTACAACCACTCATTTCGCTTAAGAGTGCTATTTTAATAATTGAATATAGTAGCGTCTCATGATAAGGAATTTTGTTTGAAATTTCTCCATATTTAGTAGGGTACAAGCTACACTAGAAATATAGCTATACTGAATTCTAAATGTAAATTATATATGTGGGTAAGAAATTTGATTTTCTAGGTGTAGCCTAATTCTATTAAATTCTCACCAAGGCACTGTTCAAATTATTTTTCTAGCCTTGGAAATAATTCTCAAAATAAATAAAACTTAATAAGAAAATGAGTTCATTTATAATTTTTCATTACAGCTGGACTCAACCTCCCCCTGCCCCATCAATATCTCAAAATTGCAACAATTGCTTATAAATAAAATGCATGATATATGTTTTTTGAAAATCAATTAAAGTTAGAGGTAGTTGAAAGACTGTCTTGAGGATAAAGATGACTTAGATAATATCTGTTCTTGATTTTCAGGTAGTTGTTTTTTTTTCCTTTCTCATTTCTTACCTAATAACTCTCTATTTCCATCTCTCTTTCTCATTCATTTAAAGTGTTATATTCTTTTTCACTACCAACCATTCTTGCTCTGTAAGACTTATCTATGCTTCAAATTTACATAACCTTCAAATTAATAAGTACAAATGATAATGTTTAATCAGTACAAAGTTATGATCTGTGGTATCTATCTATACATATATAAGAAACCTGTGAATATAATGTGAATATTTGAAGAAATGTGCCTTTGTGACTTCTGTTCCTTAAAAACACATATTTCTTACATAAAATACTTGGAATAATCACGTGCTATTTCATGCCAATTAACAAACTACTAACATGTCATGTTAATAAAAAAAGCAATTGACCTGAATAGTGAGGCTAATTAAATGGAATAAGATAATTAAACGATTCTCAATATGTAACCAAAAATTATGGCTGGAAGTGTTTCACAATGTTGTCTTTTTGTTTTCAAGTATCGGCTTATCTGCAGAATTCTAATCAGTATATCCATATGCATGAAAGACAGATCCAGCACAGATGTTAATTTGTTACATGATAGAAATCAGGTGTTCAATTACAAATAATCGGGTGTACCAAGGAAAGTCCAAGATTTCCATTTTTCAGGACACATGCACTTCAACTGATAAGTGAATATAAAGCATTCATATGGGCATGACACAGCAACGTGCTCAAGTGCTGTGTGAGGCACATTCAGCTACTTCATTATCTTCATTAGGCAATGCTCACATCACTGGCCTTTGTATTACATGATTTCCCACTAATTTAGGAATGTGAAGAGCTACTGTTCTGATAGTTGAAACTCAGGGTTTTAAAGGGATGCTTTTTTCCCCTCAATTCACACAATAAACTTTCAAGCATTTTTATATAATTTCAAAACTGTTTATTAATCTAACATTTAAATAACCCATTTTTTTATTTTACAAAGTTGACATTTCCTGCAAATTGGTTTTATCATAATATACCTAAAGTTTTAAAATGTACATGTCTATTTAATAATGCCTCCCAGGATAGTATCTAAAATAGCTAAAGGAATTTCAAGTATCCACCCTACATCAAAGAGGTTATGTTGAGTTATATTTCATGCTGTTAATACAATGGCACCACTTCAAAATGGTGCTATCAAAAGTCATGTTACCTGAATGCTATTTCTAGAGGAAATTCTTCACAATTATGAAAGGATGAACAAGAACAGTTTCATGCCAAGGTGATATAAGATTTCCCAAATTCAAACTATCTATATTTTATGTATTTTGCATAATCCAGAACACTAGGAGTTAGCTTGTATATTAAAAAAAAAAAATTAGGTCTTCAATTTTTGTTTCTCACACAAGTTCCTTAAAAAAATTTTTCTTTGCATGTGACATTTCCAGTTGAAACTTATATGCTACCTTTAGTGAAAACTAGATTAAGTTATCACATGACTTTCTTGGTCCAACTATCAACATTAACAAAAGAGCATAAAGAAATCCTATCTTGAAACAAGCACAACCCAAATTCAGTCTTTCTTATGTAACAACTAAAAGGGGAACGATCGTGAAAAGTTAGAATATATCCAAACTATCTGCAACCAGCTTGATGGATCTTATTAAGAGTTATGAGTACACTAATGGTTAAACATGTAAATATATGTTCACCAGAAAAACCCAGCGCTGGAAGAAAACCCAGAGAGCATCAAATCTATTCTCCCTATTTTACTGAAAAGGAGACAGGTTTAGAGAGGGAGAGCAATTTGCTCATAATAGCACAGTAAGTAAGTGAGAGAACTAAGACACAGAATCATGTCTTTTGAGCCCAAATCCAAATCTTTTATCACAATGTTATGCTCCTTTTTTCCAATGGAATTCTAATAAGGGAAGGTTGTTCAAATCACTTCACTGAAATGATGACAACTTAGAGTATTTCAAAAAGCTAAAACCATTTTGACAGTAAATGTAGTAGTATAAATGTCTTAAATTATTTGTGCCTATCATATGTTCCAAAAAATTCTATTTGGATATGTCTACCTGACATGGAAATGATTTTAAAGCCAAAGAATATGCTAATTATTCTCCTGAGACAAAGAATGTGGAGCAATGGGTTGTAGGTTTAAAAAAAGAAAATATTAAATAGGCTATCTAATGATCTTGCTTTGATTTACTCCTAAGGGTCCAAAAGGTGGTGATCCACACCTGTAATTTGTGTTTTCAAGAAGGCTAAGACTAGCAGAACTCATAGAGTTTTAAACTACAATAGGTTAAACCAACTAGATATCCTCACTAAGACTGTCATTGATATTGTGAATCTCAAGAGAACAAAGCACTATCAGATCACCTAAGTCATGCAAATCAAACCAGGTTGGAAACCAAGTTGGTCAAAACTCTTGTGCTTATCACTGGGAGCACTGAGTAGCCTCTGCATTTCTAGCCTGAGTAAGATAAGAAGACACAGTTTACAAAACAATGAAAAAAATAATACAGAATATTCATAGGGGATAGGTATTGGATCTATTATTTTATTGGCATATGGAGTAACACATTATGGCAATGTGTGTCTGTACCTTGTCTGCCACTCATAGTTTTTAGCTGTCTAGAATAGTAAGAGCTTGCTCAGGTTTATACAGTCAGTATGTGTCAGGGAGAGATATACTTATGATGAGCATAAATTTAAAAGACCATTGTGCAGATCACTACATTTTTTGCAATACCTATTTCAGATGACGGACAAGTAACTATGTTCCATGAAGAGCTTAACAATGCTTTACAAAGAAAATTAACATTTATCTTGATATTCGGTAATGTCAATGTGACTTTAGAGATAGAAGAGGAGAAACAATTTGTAAATATTGGTTAAGGGGAGCACCAGCCCTGAAGTCAGGAGGACCCAAGTTCAAATCTGGCCTCACACACTTAACACTTCCTAGTTGTGTGACCCTGGGCAAGTCACTTAATTCCAATTGTCTCAGAAAAATTAAAAAAAAAAAAGAATCGATTAAGGGATGAGAAATGACATTTACACCATCAGAAACACCATATCCTGCATATGTCATTATCACTTTCTTTAAGAAAAGAATCAGAAGGAGCAGGATATGGCAAACACCCCCTTCATTCTTGCTGTTATTCAGTCATTTGTCACGTCTAACTCCTTGTGACTCCCTTTGGGATTTTCTTGGCAAAGACTCTGAAGATTTGCCATTCCCCTTTCCATCTATTTTTCCAGGTAAAGATACTGCAGCAAAAAGGATTAAGTGACTTGTCCGGGGTCACACAAGACTATTAAGAATTTGAACTTGAATTCAAGGAAGATGAATCTTCCTGACATCAGTATCAGTGCTCCATCCATGGTGTCACCTAGGTGCCCACCCAAATCATACATATACACAAACATACATATACATAAACACATTTCAATGGAAAGGAAATAATGACTATTGATGTTAAAAGTCATTTACTATTAGCTGACCATGTGAAGATAATAACTGGTAAGAGAAAAAGTTAAAATCATCATTGCATTAGAACAATGGATAATAGAGAGAGGGATACTGTGCAGTGGTGACAGTTCTAACTCTACCTATTGCTGACTGCAAAATGGAGGCAGATGGCAAGAGAGCAGAAGACCTAACCTATAGTCCCAGCTTCAGCCATGTGGACTCGGGCAAGGCAAAATCCCTCCATACATTTATTTTCTTTACCAGTAATATGGGGCAAGCTCTGCCTACCTTATATAAACCTTGGGAGGATCAAGTACTATAATGCATATAAAGTACTTGGAAACCTCTAAAAATGCTTTTCATTACCATCATATACTTCTCCTAAAATAATTTAGGATTGAATATAATTGAATATACAGATATTAGCATCCTACTTATATAATTTTTTGGATGTAACTTCACTTGTTTATTTTAGGTTTATTTATTCACTTGTTTTTTGTAACAGGCTTTGAACTTTGGAGAACCATCAGCTGAGGCCATTTATGATTAGACAAAACATCATATGTAATATTAAATTCCTGTATTTTTTTGTCATAGATAATTGTTCTAGTTTGTAAGTCAAATCAAATGAGAGAATACTTGTAAAGTGTTTACCACAGTGACTAGTACAAATTAGGCATTTAATAAATGTTCATTCATTCCATTTCATTAAATACTCTTTTTGCTTATCATTGAAACAATATTGTGGATGAATTCTGAAATCAAAATAATTCCATTGTAACGATAAATATAACAAACATATGAGAAATATTCAATGGAAACTGAACATGGTTGTCGTGTTTTTCTCTAGCTATATTTTGAAGTAAGAGAAAGCAAGTTTTCTCAGAGCATGAACTCTAGAGCAGCAGTGTTGATAAAATATCAACACTTGGTATAAATTTAATTTAGAAATTTAACCAAATACAGATGATTTTTTTTTAAATCACAAAATTTAAATAAGCCTCTATTAATAATTCAAGTTTAATAGCCCCAAAGAAAAATTAAATTGAATATTAAGGAAATGTACCCAAAATAAGGGTAAAGAGCTTTAAAAGAGATGAATATTAACCACAAATCATTAGGCATAGAACATTTTAAGAAATCTATTTTGGCTAAGTTGCTGAATTTAGATCTAAATTTATATCTCAGCTTTTACAAATATTGTAGCTAATTACCTTAGAATTAATGCAGAATGACATTTTAATTAATAATGCTTTTCCTGTCAATTAAGGTTCTCTTGCTTCTTTCAGCAATTCAAATAACACAAACATATTATTAGTATCTTAAGATTTCCCATGACTCCTCCCTAACAATTACTATGGGAAATTTAAAATAACATGGATATAATTTACCAACAAATGATATAATACAAAGATAAAATCTTTTTTCCACAATATTCATATTTATTATCCTATCAGTAATGAATAATTATTTGTATGTCACTGGTCACCATGTATAATTTGCTGGTGTTTGTTAATATTACTTAATACACCAACTTGATTTTGAAGAGATGCATATTGTAGGAATAATTTCAATTAAAACAACTAATAATCCATTTCATTGGGTATGAATTAAACATTCAAGATATTATACATGTAGAATATATATTAATGGTAGAAAATATAGAAGAAATTAGTATATGCTGATATGCTGTGTATTAAACATATTGTATATCATGATATTATTGTCCATATGAATTGTAATGATACACATTATATTTAATGTAATATAATTTATTTTTATATTTATTAATATAATATAATTTACAAATTAACAAGTAACATAAATATATTTTATGATATAGAAATATACAATTTAAACCAGTTTGTTAGAAATTTGGACAGATGGACATATAGAAGTTAACTATATTACTATTTTATTTCTTATTATTGGGGAATTAGGTATATAAAGTAAAGATGGCTGGTGGCAAGAATACATTGGCTTTGTGGATCTGATCAAGTCACTAAACCTCTCTGAATTCACAGGCAACTTTCTAAGACTGTGAATTGTAGACAAGATGCTGTTCTGCAGGTGCCAGTAAAAAAGCACAGATATGGGGGGGAGGGGAAGGAGAGTTATCAGTGACTTACATTTATATACTATTTGGCAGTTTTGAAGCCATGTTTTTAATGTCCTTCCAGAAACATAGGTAATGAACACATAATTAACTTTATTTCATAGACAAATGAGAGTTCAAAGGTCAAGTAGCTGTCAGCTACAAAACATCTTGCTCAGTGTATTTTTTCACTATTGCTGCATATACATGCACATATGTACATATATGTCTCTCTGTGTGCAGACATATGTATATGTGTGCATAAAGATATACACAAATAGATATTTGGGGGGGGGGACTGAAGGGTTAGGGATATGTGATAACAGTAAGCATTACTACTCCAATCAAGTGCCCGTTATATAATTATCAAAAAGCAGGCAATTTAAGTAATATGTATAGAAAGCAAAATATGTTAGTACTGGAGAGATTGTTTTAGCTTTTGCAGAAAGTTTGTGTTGGAAAACAGTGAAAATAATTTAACATATTTAATAATATATAATAATAATATAACTGAACATATATTTGCTAGGTACCTTTGCAAAGTATGGTACCAGCTGTATTGGAATCATAAGATGAAAAACGTTATAGTTTTTAGTGCTTAAGTATTTTAAAGGTTGGACCATAAAAGTATAAAGATGAAATATATTATAATCTACATGAGGGCTTGGACAATCTAAAAGTGGAATAACATATGTACACAAAGAATATAAATCAAAATATAAGTGCAAAGGAGAGATCTGATTAAGCAATAAGAAATTTAAGAAAAGAGAGATCATTTTCAATGTGGGGGAAAGTGATTGCTAGAGTTGGTTAGCAACTAGAGTTTAACAAATAGAAATATAGGGGAGAATCCATTCAGGTATAGGAGATGATGAGAGGAAAGGGGGAAACATCTTGAAAGGACAATAGAAAAATAAAGTACTGTGACAGTAAATGTAATTATTTTGAAATGTGAAATGCATGAAGGAAGTTACTATGATATAAGACTGAAATTATTATAGTTGTTTGTGCTAGAAAGTTAAAGATCTGAAATACCAAGATGAAGATTTGAGGATCATAGATTCTAAAACTGGAAATCACCTGGAGTCAATGACAACAATTCTATTATTTTATAGATGGGGAAATTCAAAGAAGAAAAAAAATGTAAAAAGGTTTTCCCAGAAAAAAAAAAAAAAAACAGACAAAGATAAAATCAATGCTTGGGGAGCAAAAAGGGAAAGAATGGAGACAACCAGTTGATAGGAAGTTAAAACAAGGACTTTGAAACAGGATCAGTTTCCTTGAAACAGAAGGAGAGATGGAAGAGAGAGAGGGAAGAGATATTTCAAAGGTTGAAGTACTAGATATCCATTGGAACATGGAGAGGGAGAATGATGAGAGAAAAAAAGGGGTCAGAAAAGTCTCTGATATGCCTGTCCTGGGAGAGTAGGAGTAAGCAAGTTATATAATCAAGGGAAAGCATGAGAAAGCAGGAGAGGCTTTTCATAAAACACTAGTCTAATATTCCACAATGACACAGGGGTGTGACCTTGGTTGCCTGAGAGCATGACAATGGACTTTTAAGTTCAACCATGCTAAAAAGAATTTATGTATGGTCCCAATGACAGATTGCATCTGCTGTCTGAATACCAACCAGCTAAGTTAGAGAGGTTCATCTCTAGTAGAGTTGACGACTAGATGAATTCTTCAATAATCTACAAAGCAATGAAAATTTCAGATAGTGAGATTGTAGATCTAGAGCTAGAAGGGATTTTATAGGATATGCAGTACCACTAAGTTAAATGGCTTGTCCAAAATCACAGACATAGTAACAACAGTGGAATTTGAACCACGATCCTCAGATTCCAGTCAGTGCTACTTCTAAGGTATCATTCTGCCTTTTGTATGATAAACCTCTTTGTTTATGAACCTCTGTGGTCTCTTTCAATTTTTTTTAAAATCATGGTAATGAGGTAAACAGAAGTGAACAGATGGTACAAAGAATTATATGGCTCTTATATGATATATAAATATTAATTTAACTGAAAGTATATTATATATGAGATTTTTGCTCCTCAACTGACACATCTATACACTTTTGGAAGAACTAAACCAGTAGTGCTATTCTCTCCTTTTTATTTTGGTAAGTTGTATTAGACAAACTCTTAACTTTCCTATGTCCATCATTGCTCATTCTGAAATGACAGACATTATTTGGTGGGCATTAGCAAACAAATCCTAATCCATATCAATGTTTCCATTATCACTAAGCACATGTTCTTCCCCACTATCCCACAGTACCAAATGCTCCCAATCTGTTCTCAAATACTGACACTTTTACCTGTCAAGCTTCTTCCCAATTGTACTTTTGTGGACTAAAGGCTTTAAATGTCCATAATCACTCATTTTGATTCTTACTTTAAAAAATATCTTTTTATTATCAAAATATATGCAAAGATAATTTTCAGCATTCACCCTTGTAAAACCTTGTGTTACAAATTTTCTCCCTCCTTTTTCCCTACCCCTCCGCTGGACAGTAAGCAATCCAATATATGTTAACTGTGTGCAATTCTTCTATAAATACTTCCACAGATATCATGCTGCATAAGAAAAATCAGATCAAAAAAGAAAAAAAGTGAGAAAGAAAACAAAAATCAAGCAATCAACAACAAAAAGTAAAAATGTTATGTTGTGCTTCATAGTGCCCATACTTCTCTTTCTGGATGCAGATGACTCTCTCCATCACAACTCTATGGGAATTGGCCTGAATCACCACATCCATCAGAATTGTTGGTTGCATAATCTTGTTGCTATGTACAATGTTCTCTTGGTTCTACTCAATAGTGCTATTCTCATAAAAAAAAAAAAAAACACTACCTCCACATTTTCTCAGCTTTTTGTTTATATTTAAGATGTAAAACAGTAGCCAACTAAGTTTAATTAAGTGCCTCCTATGTACCAGGAACTGTGCTAAGACTGGGGATTAAAAGAAATACAGAAGAAAATCTTTATTCTCAAGAAACTCACCATCTAATGGGGGAGACAAAATGAAAACAACTATGTACAAAAAAGATTTATAGAGAACAAAAAAGAATAATCAACAGAGGCAAAGCACTAGAAATAAGAAGAGTTGGCAAAGGTTGGTTTTTGCAGGAACTTAAAGGAAGTCAAGGAATCTAGGAAGCAGAGATGAAGAGGGTGAATATTCTAAACATAGGGAACTGCAGCTGGGAATTGGACTGCTTTTCTTTTTTTTTACTTTAGGAACATTTTGTTACTTAGTAAATAAAGACTGTTTTGGTAAACCAATGGAATCCATTGTCCAGATATCAACTTTATATTCATAAAGATATGGTGTACCACACAATTCTATTTCTAAACGCCTTCTCATATTTCTTTAAGGGTACCCTCAATATGCTAATAGATAATTCTCATAAAATGTTTATATAACTGAGAAAGTAGGCATATAGGTAAGTAGTTATTAAGGTCTTTTTTCCCCCAATCATTCAGCATCCTTTTGTCTGTTGTCCTGAAAAACAATTCTTTGGTGCTTTTGCAATGGGATTTTCTTTTCAAATGCAAATTTCTTTCCTCAGCTATACACGGTCTGACCCAGATCTCCTTTCCAATTTCATATTTGCAAAGGGATTTCTACTTTGTCATATAGCATATTCCTACTATTCTACTGAAGCTACTATTTCTTCATATACCACATACCATAACCTTATCGTCAGGAGCCCAAATAGAATGGTTACATAGTAGTTATTTCTATAAATTCTGTTGGAGTTTTCCACTTTACAGTCTTATTGCCCTCCTTGTTTCATTTGTAAATGTTTTGAAGATTACAACCAGTTTCCTACTGAGTTTTGGATTCACAGAGATTAGGGCATATTATAGAAGGATTTTGGATGGTTATGATTGATATATAGATATCTGGCCTTGGAGTCAAGAAGATTCAAGTTGAGGTCCTGTCTCTGACACATACTGACTATAGGATCTTGGACAAATCACTCAACCATAAATAATTAAATATCCTAAATTGCAGTGAAATTCCTCACTGGTCTTTCAGCAAAATGCAGGCTGAATTTAAATGATCTTGTAAATTTCCCAGTAGAGGTAAGAGAAGGAAATGGAGGCTGGTTTAAGAAGCTTTCAAGTGAGGAAACTATGAATCCATGTTGGCACCTGGGGAGTTAAATTCAATTTGGTTTCTACTAATCTGAAGTGGTACCACCAGAAGAGAGATTTCCAAGCATGTTTTCTGTGGTCTGAATATTTTGGAGAAATTACATAGCATGTTTTGTGTGAACACTGACAATATTGACAGAATTATAGATTGCTAATTTAAGAAATATGGGTTCTCTTGTGATGGGAAGAGAAGAGAAGGAAAAGAAATAAGGCTTTTGATAGCATCTACTATTTGCTAGATATTTTTACAAATATTAACTGCATTTGATATTTACAAGAACCCTTTTTTTAGTTGAGGAAATTTAAATAAATGGAGGCAAAATGACTTTCCCAATATTACAGAGCTAGCAAGTGTCTGACTGTGACTGTGACAGATCAGAGGCCTGACTCTAGGCCTGGTTGGGCCACCAACTATATCAGGACCACATAAATTAAAGCCTGTAGAATTTCACATGTTTTATTGGGAAGAATGGTTTCTTGTATCTCTGTACTTTTACTTCAACCCATTTTTATTTAATTGTGTAATACTATTTAATTATTTTGATTTCTCTAATCCAATGCTATCATTAAAATATATTCCCCAAAAGACAATTCTATCTACCAATGGAATCTGTAACTCTCTTTTTTTATATATATTTAATAGCCTTTTATTTACAGGTTATATGCATGGGTAACTTTACAGCATTAACAATTGCCAAACCTCTTGTTCCAATTTTTTACCTCTTACCCCTCACCCCCTCTCCCAGATGGCAGGATGACCAGTAGATGTTAAATATATTAAAATATAAATTAGATACACAATAAGTATACATGACCAAACCGTTATTTTGCTGTACAAAAAGAATCAGACTCTGAAATATCGTACAATTAGCTTGTGAAGGAAATAAAAAATGCAGGTGGGCAAAAATATAGGGATTGGGAATTCAATGTAATGTTTCTTAGTTATCTCCCAGAGTTCTTTCTCTGGGCGTAGCTGGTTCAGTTCATTACTGCGCCATTGGAAATGATTTGGTTGATCTCATTGCTGAGGATGGCCAGGTCCATCAGAACTGGTCATCATATAGTATTGTTGTTGAAGTATATAATGATCTCTTGGCCCTGCTCGTTTCACTCAGCATCAGTCGAACTGAATTTCTTGACAGCATCTTGAACAGATCTCATCTTTTCTTCCAAACTCTTCCCCTCTTCCTTATTACTCTATTATTTTGGGGAGTACAACCCATTCTTTCAGTCACCAGATATACAATTTTAGAGTCATTCTTGATTCCTCATTTTTACTCACCCCATTTATCCAATAAGTTGCCAAATCTTGCTGTTTCTCTCCACTCACACAACTATCATGTAAGTTAGGTTCTTATCATTTCTGCTTGATCTCCTTGCCTTGAACAATTCTTTCTACTCCAATCTCTCCTCCATTCAACTGCCAAAGACATCTATTAAATGCCTATGTCAAGACCCTTCTCAGTAGCCCCTTATCACCTCAAGGATCAAATATGAAATCCTTTGGTTTTTTAAGCCATTCATACTCTGGACCCTTTCTAACTTTTCAGTCTTATAATTTTGTATTCCTTGTCCAGTAATTCCAGTCATGTGTGATTCTGTATGACTTCATTTGGGGTTTTCTTGGCAAAAATACTGGAGTAGTTTGCCATTTTCTTCTTCCCCTAAGATAAGGAAACTGAAGCATGGGGAGTTAACTGACTTGCTCAAGATCGCACAGCTAGCATCTGAGACTGGATTTTAATTTAGGTCTTCCTCTCTCTAAGTCCCAGCATCTGGCTCTCTTAATACCTTGTTCTCCAATTTAGAACAAATGGCCAAAAAATTATCAAATTGTGCATACCCTTTGATCCAGCAGTGCTACTACTGGGCTTATGTCCCAAAGAGATACTAAAGAAAGGAAAGGGACCTGTATGTGCCAAAATGTTTGTGGCAGCCCTGTTTATAGTGGCCAGAAGCTGGAAACTGAGTGAATGCCCATCAATTGGAGAATGGTTGGGTAAATTGTGGTATATATGAATGTTATGGAATATTATTGTTCTGTAAGAAATGACCAGCAGGATGAATACAGAGAGGATTGGCGAGACTTACATGAACTGATGCTGAGTGAAATGAACAGAACCAGGAGATCATTATATACCTTAACAACAATACTGTATGAGGATGTATTCTGATGGAAGTGGATTTCTTCAACAAAGAGAAAATCTAACTTAGTTTCAATTGATCAAGGATGGACAGAAGCAGCTACACCCAAAGAAAGAACACTAGGAAATGAATGTAAACTGCTTGCATTTTTGTTCTTCTTCCCGGGTTATTTATACCTTCTAAATCCTATTCTCCCTGAGCAACAAGAGAACTGTTCGGTTCTGCACACATATATTGTATCCAAGATCTACTGTAACCTATTTAACATGTATAGGACACCCCCCTTCTGGGGGAGGGGGTGGAGGGAGGGAGGGGAAAAATCAGAACGGAAGTGAGTGCAAGAGATAATGTTGTAAAAAATTACCCTGGCATGGGTTCTATCAATAAAAAGTTATTAAAAATAAAAAATACCTTGCTCTCTTATTGCAGAAACACTAGTGTTCTTTTTCTTTTCTGAGCAAAAGACCTCATCTGATTGTGTGCTTTTTTCACTGTTGTGCCTCATGCCAGAAATATTCTCCCTAGTCATCTTTTTCTTTTTTGCTTCCTTCAAGTCTCAGTTCAAATTTCAGCTTTTACAAGATGCCTTTCATGGTCCCCATAGCTCAAACGACTTCCCCTTCCTGCAATTATTTCTGAAATGACAATGCTATATTGTATTTAATTATTTATTTAAAGGGTAACTTCCCCACTAGAATGAGAAGTCCTCAAGAGCAGCAGATGTTTCTGTTTTCTTTATCTTCTCAGAGTTTGTGTGCATGCTTGAATTCAGCAAGCACTCCATAGATGTCTTTTGAGTGTTCTTTGTTCATCAGACACTCTGCAAGATCAGATAAATGCCACAAAATCTGATTTTTATGTTTCTCTTCTTTATCAACTCAGATAATTTCTCTAAGGAACACTTGTAAACTGTCCACTGATTTATCTGTAACTTCGTTTTGTTTCATTTATAATAAGAATGTCAATATTTGGTGTTTTAAACTCTTGAGTATATTAACTTTCAGTCACCAGGTATTCAATTTTAGAGTCATTCTTGATTCCTCATTTTTACTCACCCCATTTATCCAATCAGTTGCCAGGTGACTGCTGGACTGTCCTATATGAATTACTAGCATTTAAATGAATATTTTTGTCTTCTTGTTTGCTTAGTTTTGTTTTTGTATTTCACTGGCACAGAAAATTCCCACAAAGGAAATTTCCTCTCAAACTATGTAAGTTATAGCCTTAGAGAATTCCCTGGGGGTACTAAGAGGTTAAATTAAGTGACAGCCCAATGTCATATGGCTGGTGTATATCTAAACTTGAATTCTAATCTTAATTCTGAGGCTGGTTTCTTTATCCACTCATTCTATTATGTGTCCTCTTACTTCACTAATAGGTAAACTTTTTTTTTAAAGTTTAAGACATGATTTTTAGCACTCTTTCCTCCCTTTTCAAGTAATTCTGCCATCATTAGTATTGAAAGAGGAGTTAATACAAAGCAGAGGGCTATTTTATATCATAATGAAGATTATCTCTAAAAATGCATCATATTTTTCTGACAGTAACATAAAATATGTGCTTTTCATTATTTGCATATACTAAGCTTTCTCTTTTTGATTTGAATAACAACATATTATCCTTCAAGTAATAAATAACACATGGATGATTAGTAAATTTAGCACTAGTGAAACCTTCCATCTCTCTTTCTCAGACTATCATTACTGATGTCAAATAGTGTTAAATTGTGATATTTCTTTTGCTGACTGGACACTCATCCAGCCTACTGAAACAAATTCATTTCACTCTCCAATCAAATAGCAATTAACATGTAATGGTTTTCAGGCAATTCAAACTACTCTCTATATATGGAACTGTAATCTTGAGGCAAAAGACCATATGCTGTAAGCAATGTATTGAATTTGCAAATTCCAGCTATAACAGTATAGGAAAGGATTAAAAAGTACACATTGTATATTAACATTTGTAGAAGTAATGAATGGATTCAATAGATTACTAGGTAGGCTAAACGTTAAAACTGTGTAGAAGTAATTCATTTTATCAGTCATACTATCCCTTCTTTTTCCTTTTTTTCTTATCCTTTTTACTTTCTAATACATTGTAATTTATCCTACCATACTTTTTTTTTTTTTTTGGGGGGGGTATCAACCTAGTATATGAAGTTGAGAGACTTTTATAGTTTATATTGTTTATATTGCTGATTGGTCACATCTAATTGATTCCTGCCTCTAACACGACATAAATATGAAACTTTCTGGCTTAAGTAGGTGCTAACCTCAATATCATTGTCTTTTTGCTGTTTAAGCCCATTTTTGATTCCTAATTTCTAAGCTTTACTGCTCTACCAGATGAGGCTCAGCATTCTAATCTGAATTCTTGGCTGCTTTTTTTGGCCTTTGTTTTAATATTTAGTCTTTAAATTCCATCTCCTCAATTCATGATTAATTTCATCTGGTACAATAGACTTTTGAAGGAAAATGCTATCCATATCCAGAGGTAGAACTATGGAGACTGAATGCAGAACAAAGCATAATATTTTCATTATTTTTGGCTTTTTTTCATTTCTTTTAGTTTTCCCCTTTTGTTCTGATTTTTCTTCCATAACATGATTAATATGGAAATATATTAAAATATTGTATATGTATAATACATATCATATTATTTGTTGTCTTAGGGAAGGAGACGGGATCAGAGGGAGGGGAAAAATTTAGAATTAAAAATCTTACAAAAACATACAAACAAAATTCCATATGGTACATGACTGTTTTATATCTACACTAATGAGATACTCTAGATGCTTAGCTGTTGCTCTAAGTATTCTTTTGCGTTTGACCTACTTTCATTTCTGTACCTCGTTTCATCCTGGTCATAACTCTGTGACTTTCCCCTCTAATTCATGGAGCTAACTATTATATCTTTTCCTTTTGCTTATTCTACTTGAAAAAATTTTCTGGAAGAATACATTCTTTATAAAGTAATTTTATAGTTATATGAATACTAATGAACATGCTCACCAAAATATTGACAAAATCAATACCAACAAAAAATATTCAGTGACAAAAATGTTGTATAGTAGAAGTAAAACTAGACTCAATCAAAACAGACTGAGTTCTGACTCCTTGGCATTTATTGGCTATAATACCTTGGGCAAATAACTTGCCTTGTTAACCTCTATTTTTTCATCTATATTAATAATAACAATGATATATTAATAATAATGATTTTGATAACATCTATATATTAATAATAATATATAATTAATAATACTATGTACACAGCTGACCTAATAATAATGTTTTGAAGAAAGTAAATAAACAAATGAAAAGTATTTATTATTTAACAAGCAGTTTCTCTGTGTCACACAGCCAACTCCTTGTTCTTAAGAAGACTGTATTCCAATAGGGGAAAAATAGTAAATTGACCTATAGGGAAAATCAAGTGATATGCCCCTTCTAGAAGAACTAATAGAATTATTCAATTATTGTGCATAGAGTAAAAGACAAAAATAATTTTGGAAAAGATAGGGGGAGTAGTACATGCATTGTGGTATTCCTAGCAAAATGGTCTAGTTGGAAACTAGATGGGATTCACAACCTGGGCCAGTGGTCTGGAGCCAGATAAATAGAGCACAGAGGCACTTTTTCATCCATGCAGTTACCTGTCATGTAGTTGAGCCCCAGAATGGGGAGTTCCAAAGCCAAGGCAATTAATTTCCTCACCAAATAGGAAGATGGATTTTGGAGAATGATGGTTCAAATAAAGAGAAAATGGGCAGTTTAAGCAAGGAAATTTTCGGGGTAGTAGGATTGATGAGATGTGAACCTCGGTTTGGTGAACTGGGACTGACTAAGTATTGTGGACTAGGTAAATCTTTCTTTAAAAAAGGCACTTTGTAATCTTTACATCAGGAGTTTTCATTGTGGGGCATATATTCCCCCATATGAGATATGAGAAGCTAGTCAAATAACCACAGTCAATAACAATTAAACATTAAATAAAATAAACGATTAAAATTAAAATAAACAATAACAATTAAGTGCCAAGCATTATGCTTAAGCACCGAGGATAGAAAAGACAGACAAAAACACAGGCATTTCTCTCTAAGAGCTCACATTCTTAAGGGGAAGACAATATGCAAATAACTGTAAAGATAAGTATAAATGGGAGGTAATCTCAGGTGGAAGGCATCAGGAGTGAAGGAAAGTGAGTGGATAAGAAAAGCTGGTAAGAGAATCTTACAGAAGGTGGGATTTGAATTGATTCTTGAAGGAAGTCAGGGGAAGAGGTAAGTTGAGAGTTCTTTAAAGGTAGTTAAGAGAATAGGTGATAACTATTATCTTATTGAAATGTTGAAATATCTTCCATTTCTTATTGAAATATTGAAAGGTATAGTATTTGTGAAAAATTATGGAATAGAGGCAGATTTTTATGATACTAAGAATATTATGCACTGAATTTATGAAAAATTTAGTCTTGATTTTATTAAGTGCATATGCATAGTGAACTTCAGAATTTCTTTTATATTGAATAGAGGGTACCAGAAGGTTTACTAAAAGCCAAAGTGCAGCAGGGTGCAGTGTGGGAAATCCTAGCCTTACAGCATTAAGCATTAGCTATTTTTATATTTATAAAATGAGGAGCTTGGATCATGTTGAATTATCTCTAAGATGTCTTCCAATTTGAATCTTATGATTCTAATAAGTTGTGGAAGAATTTGTAGCATAGTGAGACTCTTAGATTATATCTACTTTTCCATTGCTATGTCTACATAATTGGGCTCTCATCAATGTGGTGACCATTTAGTGGGGTTGACCTATTAATACCTTATTCTCTGCAATTCTTGTCCACATCTTGACACAATCAGTTCTACATCAAGGTTGCCTCACCGTATGGGGAGCCTTTTTCTAGAATTCTTTCTTTGATATGAATAGCAATGGTACAAAGTGATTGTTCATTGGTTACCCTCTACTTTTTTCTACATGTTATTCGGCTGACTAATCATAAACTTGAAAGAGAAAAAACTTATGAATATAAATTTATCACAGAAAATTTCTGGGTTTTTTTTCCTGGGACACTGGGAAAGATAGTTTAATTTAATTTTTCATTTGCCAAATTAACAGCAACCTCTCCTCAAAGCACTTACTATTTTTATTATGAAAAAATATAAATAATTATAAAAGAATAAAGAATGAAAATAATATCTAAGATCATATTAAAGAGAGGGAAAGGAATAAACATTTACTAAGCACCCATTATGTTCCCCACACAGTGCTAGTAAGCACTCTACAAATATTATTTCACTTAATACTAAGCTAAGCTTTTCAATATAAGAAAACTTATTTTGATCAATTACAATACTGATTAGCCATTACTCATATGCAGCAAAACCTATAACTTTTTATCTGAACAAGAAAAATAACCTACAATTAGCAATTAAATTAAATTGAGAAAACATTATTCATAAAATATTTTGTTTTGAAAGGAACTACAAATGATAATAAAGCTGGGATGAAAAGGACAAAAATAAATGGAAAAGTACATTTTATTATCTTTTCATTTGCTAAGGGCTAATCTCTAAGTGATCTCTTCAAAAACTATGATTATTTAGTAAATAAAAGCAAATCAGCTGTTCAAACACAAATGACAGCTTTAAATTCAAAGAATTTCCTTCCCCCATGAAAGGAAAAAAGAAAAAAATGATCACAGCAATAAGAGAAAAAATATATACACTCATACATATATGTGTCCTAACAGCTAAGTCAAAGGATTGAAAAAAGCAATGTATTGCATTTTAAAGAACCAAGAA
The DNA here is from genome assembly GCF_902635505.1 of Sarcophilus harrisii. Lineage (NCBI taxonomy): Eukaryota > Metazoa > Chordata > Mammalia > Dasyuromorphia > Dasyuridae > Sarcophilus > Sarcophilus harrisii. The sequence continues at coordinate 169,835,512 of NC_045430.1, forward strand.
CAAAGACATACTTTCTTCCTTTTGTTTGCAATTTTTTTAGCAGTCTTCCACATAAAGCAAATTTAAGTAGCTAAAATGATAAACAAGATAATTAATATTATAATTATTAACTTTATTTACATTAGCATTACATTACATTTAATTACCACATACATCAAGGCAACTTAAAGGTGATTTGGTCTTGTTTCCTCATTTTAAGCTGAGGAATTAAGGCCTACAGAGAGGCTAAATTACTTTCCTAAGGCCACAAATCTTGCAGGTCTCAGAACTAGGAAGAAAACTTACATCTTTTAACTTCAATTTCTGTTGTTTTCCTTATGTCACTGGATAATTAATACACACACATATATAATTTACATAAGAAAATAATAAAATAGCGATTATATATAAAGCACTTTGCAAAATTTAAGGAAATATATAAATATGGACTATTGTTACTATTGTTTCCACAAAAAAAAGAAGATTATTTACATTTCCTTCCTTTTAAATTTCTGTAGATTGAGTCAAGGTTTTAACCTTTGTTTAATTGACATTGTCAAGAAAAGATATTATTATCATTCCACAAGCAAAGATGTTATTTTCCCAGATCAATAACAAGAGGTGCAAGAAATGCAAAGTGGAGAGAGGTAGGGTTATTTATAAAGTTTCTGTTTCTGTTCCACCTGATGGGGTGGAGGGTACATTGAAAAAGCAAACAGCAAGACTAGGTAGCCAGTGTCATCCTTGTAGATAGCCAGATGGGAAGTGAAGCATTATCTGTAGCCAGCTTGATATATTGGGTGAAGGTTAGTTTTCACACACTTACCTACCCAATTTCTGTCAGGAAATCTCAGCCCTAGAAGCCAGACAAGCAATACCCACATGCAGCAGGCAAACAACAGAAATCCTGGCAAAAGTAATCCTCTTATTTAAAGTTTTTAGCAGGTGTCTGACATGAGGGTCACAGGTGTTACTGGGATTCAGAAGCAGAAAATCTGGCGTTCCAGAGCACTGAGGTACCCTGGTACTAGTCTGAGGCTCAATTATAAAGAGAATTGAAAGGAGTTGAAAAGCTGTAGTTCTTTCCTAACCCTGCTACACCTACTTTTGGATTATAAACCACTTAGCTTCCAAAACCATCAGTTTTCTCATTTAGAAAATTAAAAGCAACAAAAGAAATCGCAATCAAAAGTGATGGAATTTTTAACACCTTTTTAAGATTTCTCCAAGATAGAAAGATTCTAAAAGAATGGAAAAGGGCAATTCAAAATACATTAGCCACAAACTAACATAGAAAATTGCATTTTTAATGTCTCAAATATTCTGGAGAATGTGCATGTAACAACAAGAGTGGAGGAGGGGAGAGGGAGAAGGAGACGGAGAGGGAGAGAGCGCTCATGTAGGTACACATTAACACTCATCGAGGGCACCCTTGCTGAAAAATAAACTGTGAACAGACTGGTCTTCACAGGTTGTTTTATAGAGTGGATGAAAAAAGGGTTATATCCTTTAGAAGTGTAAAGGCTAAAAACTCCTTCTATGTGTATTTATTTATTGATTTTAATAAAGCATTTAACTTGGCAGAGCAAAATAGCCTTGAAAGTTCTCCTCAGACAAGGTGTCAGATATGTGTACTTGAGATTTATATAAGAATCCATAACAGATGTGACTAGAGAACTTAACTTGTTCAACAATCCAGGGAGTATTGATATTTAGTATCAAATAGGAAGAAATATGTTTTCTTGGGTTTTTTGTCAGTGTCATGGAAAAGTGTCTTGTTTAAATTGAAAATAAAGGTAAGATTGGTTATTGACAAAGATGGTCTGTAAATGCTCCTATTCATAGACAACTATGTACTGACTCATCTGACTCTGGAATGTCTGTTACAAAGCCTCTTTTGCAAAATACTGCTGTTGCTGCCGTTACTACTACTGATAATGATAATACTAATAACCAGCATTTTTTAGTGCATTAATTTTTGCAAGATAATATGTATATGTATATATATATTATATATACACACATATATTTGATCCTCTCAACAACTATGGAAGGAAGATGATATTATAGATTATCCCTATTACATAGATAAGGAAACTGGGACAGAGAAGTTTAATGACTTGTCTAGGCATATACAGCTAGTAAATATCTGAGACCTCATTTGAACTCTATTCTTTCTGACTCCAAATATACTTTAATATGCAAAATGCTGGTTTAATAAGGGGACTGGAAAATGAAAGCTGAAATATGCATGCACACATACATATATATATTTATATATATATATATATATATGTGTGTGTGTGTATATACACACAAACACATACATAATACACACATATACAGAGATATTGCGGAAGAGTCCTAAGGAGTTGGATATACAGTCTGGTAGTTCATCCATCCCCATATCCTTGATAAATGCTCCATTCAATCAATTAGCATGCATATATTTATTAAGGATTTGCTAAGCTCCAGATACTTTCCTTCATGTTGTATCCAGAAATAAAAGAGGGCAAAGGCCTCCAGATTATTTAGAAACCTGAGGTCTGTACAGTAGCACAGTAGCAATACTTTCATTAAGAAAGGAATTGAGAAGTAAGGGTAATGTTGAATACTGACATCATAAAAATAGATTATAATCTGTCATCATCATCACTAATATTTAAATAGTAACTACTATGTTCTATGACTTAGGAGGTGGGTATTATTATTATCTCCATTTTACAGATGAGGAAATTAAGACTAACAGAAGTTAAATGAGTTGCCCAGAGTCACACAGCTAATATGCTTTTTACTATCATCTCCGAGTCAACTTCCTGACACCAGTTGTTAGAGCAATGATCAAAATAAATATCAAATTGGGGAAAAGGTTAAAAATTTGAAAATGACATTGTACATCAAAATTAAAGTTTCTGATTAAATAACCTGATTATGAAAATGGGAAATAGCTAAAAGTAAAGATGTTGACTCTATTCATACCTTTTTCAGAAATATTTAAATACTGCAAATCAGTGTTTAAAATAAGGAAGAGGCTGAAAGAGATAGAAGTCACCTCTATGAACTGTTTTTCCTTCTTCTTATCTAATAAAGTGGCATGGCACTGGCTATGAACACAAACTTCTTGGGCAAAGAATTGTGAGGGAAGATCACAAAATCATCTACTGAGAGCATGAAGGGACCCCTGAGGCTATCTATTCTAACCATTAAGAGAAGACTGAAGTTCACAGACATTGCATGACCTGCCCAAGATCACAAAAGTATGAAGTTCCAGAAATGGGATTTGAACCCAGATTATCTGCCTCCAGAGCCAATTTTTTTTTTTCATTGCAGGATGATTCTTCATGATGGAACACCTTACAAGCCAGGTGAGGAGGGAAAAAACTCACTTTATAAGATCTTGGTGTGAAGTTTAATTAAGCCAGATGATTTGGTGTATTTATGAATGAAACAAGTAGGACAACAAAGACATTTTTATTGGAGGAAAAGAGATGTAATTTATATTAGCAATCTAATGTCATCTGCAAAAGATCAGTTGGGCAGTGCAATGGATAGTTTGCAAGGTCTGGAGTCAGAAAGACCTCAGTTGAAATATGGCCTCAAACACTTATTATATAAATGGGCAAGTCATTTATTTAACTCTGTTTGCCTCTGTTTCTTCATTAGTAAAATGAGTTGGCAAAGGAAATGGCAAACCATTCCCATATCTTTGCCAAGAAAATCCCCAAAAGAGAGATTTGGACAGGACTAAAAATGACCAAACAACAATAAATTACACTATCCTACAGGGACTTGACTGTTTCAATATCTTATGTACTATGTAAAGGAGTAAAGGACTGGCTATACCATTTCAGATTCAATGTATAGAAGAATACTGTGACACAAGCTAATTCATATAGCTTATGCTGGAGGCAAAACAATTTTAAAGACATTCAGGGAATTGGTGCTAAATGAATGCTTGTTGAATGAAAGAATGGATTAATCAATCAAAGGAAGTGCTCAATGAATGTTTTTGAGCAAAGTTTCCATCATTGCTACACATTCAAGTGTAGTTAGAGAAGAAATCAGGGATAAATGAAAAACTCAGTGATATGAAAGTCAATCATTGAGCCTTTCTTGGGGAAGTGGGGGTGCTGTACTTTTTATTTCATGTATTGTAGAAAAACAGGAAAAGAGCTACATACAACTTAACAAATATTGTTCTGGCTATGGAACACAATAAAAAATCAGGATGAATTTCCCATTTCCTTTGTACATATAGATGAATCAGGAATGATATTAAAGAAATAATAGATTCACAAATAACTATGATAAGGAAAAATATTAAATTCCTCTATATTTTTAGTGAATTTTTTTATTACCAAAATAGAAAATTTTGTACTAATATTCACTAAAATTACTTTGTTCAGCTTTTATTATAAAATTATATATATATATATATATATATATATATCTCAGAATTTCTGATTTATACATATGACTACCTAATATACGTATACATATATAAGTACTTCTTATACATAGCTCATCAAATTAAGTTCTTTCCTTCTTTTCCTTTCTTTTTAGCTTATATTTATTACATATTACATATATGCATATATATATATATCAGTGAGGCTCTTTACTTTAGTTTTTATAGATTTAATTTTAAATGTGGTTGATTCTTCTTTTAAGACAATGCCATTTAACTAATATTCTGATAGTACTTTTAAGTTCTGAAACAATACTAATGCTTAGCCACTAGGCTATGCTAAAGGATAGCACATTCAATAAAGTCTAATACTTTCTGTCTCAAACATGGAAGCAAACAAGCTTACGCAGGAGAAAGCTATACAATTTGACAGAGTTTTAATCACTTTTATCAGTAAGTAAAGGATCATAGCATATATTATAACTCCTTAAATTTTTTTCATATATAGGTTAGATAAAGCAATTGATTTAGATAAGTTATGTTTATTATTACATTTATTTTATTCAGAAGAAACATCTATACTTTTGGCTTACCTATATTAAAAACAGATTTTAATTTGCTTAATCAAAATATTCATTCAACAAATATTGGTACTGAATGCCTTTTTTTAATTGTATATTTGTCCTCCTCTTTGTATGTATTTTTGCACAGATTACCCCCGATTTTCCCTCCCAACCTACAATGCTCTGCTCCCTTATCTCACTTTCCCTAATTCCTTGTCTCCTCAACTGTTACTGATTTCTCTGACATTATCTTCTATATATGTTGTATCCAAGTTATAGGTATAGTGTATCTTATGTATGCATAGATTTTCATATGTTGTTTCAGCCATTAGAATTTACATTCCCGGAAGGCAGTTTTTTGGTTTTGTTTTGTTTTGATTGAGTTTTTTGGATTTTTTAATTTTTGATCTTTTTTTGCATACTTAGCACTTAGCAAGGGCCTGACTTATTATGTAATTACTTAACAGATGCTTATTGACTGACATGTTTTACATCAAATTAATTTTATTTCTTTGCTTTAAAGGAGTTTAAAAATAGGAAAGCAACATTTGACAATTGAACTCTGCCTTTTATTATTGAAATGACACTCTTTTTACTAGGCTAAATTAATAACAAAGCTCAGCATTCCCATGCAGCATTTCATACTTTAACGTGCTCTGCTTTAATTTGTAATTGCTCTTTACAACTCTTAGAAGCATACTATGTTTCTCTTCATTGCTAAAATATATTAAGAACATTCTGTTATTAAGAAAAATGGTAGAATAGTGTGTATATGTGTGATATCTCCTATCAGGAAGTTTAGCCTAACTGGAATAAGGATATGTATACCCTTATTTGTAAATGAGGGTAATATCATGTATAAATGCTGCTTCAAGCAATTGTGGGAATTACATGAAACAATGTAGATGAGTATTTAACAAGTGTCAAAGTACTATATAAACACCAGCTTCTACTACCATAAGGACAAATGCATAACAACATAAACAACAATGTATGATCAATGAACAATAATTAATAAGCTGTTATACAAGGAAACATGTTAAAATGTCAAAGGAGAGTTACAAACCACAAAATTACAGAAAATCAAGAAAGGAAAGGAAATCACTGTGGAATCAGGTTACGAAGGAATAAAGAAAAAAAGTTAGCCCAATATTATGTAACATTTCAAAGACTAGCCTTTAATAAGGGTTAGAACTAATGTCCTTAATTTGCATTCTACTGTTTAACCCACTTAAAAAATCTGTAAGAAGGGTTTCCTATGTCTGAGATAAAAAATAATCTTTTTCCTTACAAGGCTTGTCTCTCATTTCAATTATTCATGATCATGAGTTAATTATTTATCACAGAATGAATTATTGACTGAATACAATTTGTACAGCCTCAAAGCAAAGTGCTATTAATCTACCATTCCTATTACATTATTACACTTTGGTTTGTAATAACAGGATTTACAAGAACAAAGTTAGTTGCCTTTAATTTTTTTACTAAACTTAATTAAGCCCAACAAAACCCAATTCTAACACTTTTTTTTTATTGAACAGATTCAATCATAAAGCATTAAATCGGTGTTGTTTTCTTTCTTCCTCGCTATACTTGTCCTCTCTCACACTTTACATTTGATGCATTCCTTTCAAAATAGCATGTGAAGCCTGTATAATACCTTTATCTGACAACCTCATCATAATGATGGGAATCTGTTGCATCATTAAGATTTTACTGTATAATTATAAATTTAGAATCTCAAAGAACATTAGAAATAATATAGCTCATTTTACAGATGAGGAAAATGAGGTTCAGAGAGTTCATATGGCTTTCCCAAAACCACGGGAGTAGTAAAATTAGTAGCTTTGATGGCCTCTAATTTCAAATCCACTGATATTTCTATTACACTAGGTTGTAGAAGAAATGATTTCAAATTTAGGCAAAATAACTAATAGTTAATTTTGGTTGAACTATCTGGGAACTAGAAGAAGCACATTTCAAATGAGATATTTTCAGTTTCAGAAGTCTCTCCTTTATACTTTAATGATATTTTTCAGACATTATTTTTGACTGATGGAATGAACTCTAAAAATGTTCTCCCTTTATATTGCTTCACAATTATCTGTTGTTAATAAATGCAACGAAACAAATCATGTTTATCCCACATTGCCAAGTCTCAAGGGATTTACTTCACTAGTATTCAGAGCACAGTACCCAAACACAAAATGTTGTAATTAAACAGGAAAAAATTGGGCCTGAGAATCAGGAGGAGACTTTGATTATAAATCTGTATAAATGTGTCACTGAATAATCCATGAGATTTGTACAAATCACTTACCCTAATAGAACTTTAGGTCTTCAACTTATAAACAAAAACTTATTGGTTAACAATCTAGTAATAGAGCAAGGCTCCTGAATGTTGTCATCATTATCACCACCACCACCACCACTTCTACCGCTACCACCACCACCACAATAACAAATTGATAACAACTCACATTTATACAAAACTTTTAACAACCTTACCAATTCTAATAATTAGTAAACTGAGGCTCAAGGAATTTCATTGCAGGGAATCATGTAGTTAGCCAGCATCAGATTGGGATTTTCTGACTCCAGGACCATCCATCTTTCCATTACTACATTCTGTCTAGGAAAATGAGTGAGAAGCCCTTTAGAAGGGCAGACAATGCAATTGGTATTATCAAATCATAAAGCATTGTGCAGGACTTCTGGAATTGCCATTATTCTAGTCTTACCACCTAGTATTTATCAAATGACTGGCAACCTCAATTTATCCATATGTTCTACTAACCTCACTCCTCTCTTTAATAGCTAACTATTGATCTATTGATCAATCTACTGAAGTTTTCCCTTCCACTTCTCTTACTTTTAACTCTGAAATCTGGCTTCGACCTCACCATTTACCTAGGATTACCATATAAAAAGTTATTAACCATTTCCTAATTGTTTAATCTGTTAACTTTTTCTCAGTTTTCATCCTTCCTGATCTCTTTGTATTAATTGATACTGACTATTTTCCCTTTTCAAGATAATCTCTCCTTTCTGAGATTTTATGACATTGTTATTTCAGTTCTTCTCCTACCTACCTGATTGCTCCTTCTCTTTTTCTATGATCATGATCCATATCAAGCCTACTAACTGCAGGTATGATCCAAACCTCTATCCTGGGCTTTTCTCTAAATTCTTGACAGTTCTCATCATCTTAATTATCATATCTGTAAAGATGACTGCAAGACTTATGGTAGATCTCACTACTTCTTGAAGTAATTCAATCTAACTTTGGATATATGGATATTGGATATATGGAAATATGTTTTGAGGACTGTACATATTTAATCTATATTGGATTGCTTGTTGTCTTGGGGAGAAGAAAGTAGAGAGGGAGGGAAAAATTTCTAACATAAAATCTAATAGAAATGAATGTTGAAAACTACCTTTACATATATTTAGAAAAATAAAACACTACTGGGATGGCTCTCAATACCTAGGAGATTTTCTCTTAAATCAGTTAGAGATAACACCTCTTGGTGACTTTTACCCACCACCCATAGTAGTCTTGTCCTCAAGTGCCAAGCAGGGCAAGGGTCAATAATAATTCGAATATCTCTTTTATTTGACAGCTTCCAGAATAGCAAAAGACATCTATTATGTTCCTGTTTTCTCTAAAGATTTATTTACATTAAATATTCTCAGTTCTTTCAACCAAGTCCCATATAGCAAGGATTTTTACTCATGAGGTGATACTCCCTCTGAATGGTCTCTAAAGTATCAGTGTACCTCCCCCAAAAAAGTGGCTCTTAGAACTAAATACAATATCCTAGATCTGTCTTCAACAAGGTACTGTGTTACTGTGTCTTTGCTGCCTTATCAAATTGTTAGCTCATGTTGAGCTTGCAGTCAACTAAAATGCTCAGATCTTTTAAAGATAGAATCATCAACCAAAAATCATTTATTAGCTTACTATATGTCAGTCACTGGGCTAAGCACTGACAATGTAAGTCCAAAGAATGAAGCAATCTCTACTTGCAAGTTTATATTATTAGGGAGAAGACAATAAACCAAATAACATATATGTGTATATAGATAGATAACATGAAAAATGAAAAATACAAATTTATACTAAGTATTTAAATTAAAACATATGCTTTTATATAAATACTACTGTGTTGTAAGAAATGTTGAGCTCAATGATCTTAGAAAACCATGGATAGGCTTGCATGAAATAATGAAGAACAAAATAAGCAAAACACTAAGAGAATGTTTGTATATGTAATAGTGATATTGCTTGAAGAACAACTTTGAGTGAAAATTATTTTGACTATTATGAATATTTATATTAACTCAAAGGATATATGAAGACACTATCTGCATACACAGATAGGATGACAAATAGAAGTATGTATAGAACAGTTTTATGTATGTGTGTTTGTGTATATGTGTGTAATTTGTGTCTAATGGCAGCCATCTCTAGAGTAGGTAGAGAAGAAAAAGAAAAACAGAAATTTACAGGATAATTTTATTATATATTTAAAAGGAATAGCAAGTTGCACAATAAAAAGGGGAAAAGAACATTGTACATCTTTTTATTGACCTATGTTATGGGAATGCTTTTTTATTTCTTAAATTAAAAATAAAATAAAAATTAATTTTAAAAAAGAGAAAAAAATAAAGCAGTTAATTGAAAAGTATTTGGATATGTTAGGAACTTACTATAATTGAATAAGTAGTATAGTAACATGGTCATATCTGTACTTATGGAAAATTACTTCAGTAGCATTGTATAGAAAGGCCTTTAATATGATTGGGAAACCATTTAGGGAGCAAGAGGTTAAAAAAACTGAAACAATGTGTTAATTGTGTGGGTGGAAAAAGAGAATTGAGAGCTATCATATATGTAGAAATAAGAAGATCTGGCAATTTATTAAATATGTGGGATAAGAGAGAGTAAGGAGTTGAGGATATAGACGTCAAAAATTAGAAAGAGGGTACTGCCTTCAAAAGAAGTTTGGAACACAAATTAATTGACAGTTGTTCTTTGAAGATACAAAATAAACAAGAAAAATGATGTTCAACATATTTTGTTTAAGAATATATGAGCATCTTTAATCAACTTGGGATAATTTTCAAAGAACTATTACAAATTTTATTTTTTACAAGAAAATAAAGAAGAAAAGTCTAGAGAATATGTGAATTCTTAAAATCTGTTCCCTAACACATGTATGTGACTGAGGCATTTGTATCATATAAAGTGTCAATTATATAGCTTTTATGGATTTGTGTTTCTATAAACTTATCTTCATAGATATACACAAGAACATGAATACTTTGTTATATCAATCTATTTCATTTTAGCATGTGGGTAGAATTAAATTCCAGGAGTCTTGAAGAAAAATATTTTACTGAGATATGAAGCTGAGGTCTCTGGAAAACCTAATTCAGGATAGATAATAATATGGCTATTCCCTTTAAGTAAATGGATGAAACAATCTTTGCATACATATGAGATGAGAGGAACAATAAGGCTTTTTCTGCCACATATTTCAATAATTAAGCATAATTAACATTTAAAAATAAAATAATTATACAAAACTAATTTCCTCATTAAAATAGCACTATTGCCTAAAAACCTCTCATGTCAACACTCACCCACTATGCTTCATATGTGGTGGCTTATCCATTCTCACGGCCAATTTGATTTTCAGATCAGAATCCTGGCTATTTTTTGGAACCACCATTCTGTGTAATTCAGCTGTCTTTGAACTGTTGGAAGTTGGATACAAAATTACCTGTAAGGAACAAAATGGAAACCTTTTCAGTATATTACACCGAAATCTTACTTGTTAGTACCAAGATCTTTCTTAAATTTTTCCAGTTTAAAAAAAAAAAAAAAAAAAGAGTCCCCAAAGCCAAAACATGCCTAATATGCTATTTGATTTTTTCCTTTCACAGAAAATGAAGATTCAGATGCAGACTTATTTGTTTTCTGACAAATGTTCATTTTTATATCATCACATAACAGTTTCCTTGCATGTCATGTCATAGGGAATTAATAGCACAATGAGACTCAGCTGAAATGACAGCTAAAAACTGTCACTATATACTGAAATGGACACCTCAGATTTCAACACTGGACCCTGTAGGGAATAGTATTTTAGAAATTATGTTCTTTGAAACTAAATATATTGCTGTATAAAAGAAAAACTAATCTGAGCCAGCACAAACCATACTCATTTTAATATTTGCTAATGGAAATCAATTAGAGGTGGAAAAGACATGGTTAAAATAGATTTTCTGCTTGTATCATAGACTCCATGAAGGACTGATTCGAAATAGATTTTTTTAGAAAACTAAGAATATGCAGTCACAGTTTCAATAAATTATTTTAATCAATTTGTGAAAAATGGAAAATTTTATTTTACAGCAACATGATGGAAAAATAATATTTTGTATAAAAAAGTCCATCTATCTTATCGGTATTTCACTGATAAAATCAACAGGTCCATTCCCTTTCAACACCCACACTCACTGACTAGTTTTATCCCTTAAATATAGTTCAGATTTAGTGATGGCCAAGAAAAGATTTGCCAAGAAAAACCCAAAAAGGGTCATGAGGAGTTGGATACCATTGAAACAACTCAACAGCAACAATAGCAACTACCACCAGAAAAATAAACAAACCCAAATGCTAATTCTTTCAAGAACTTTCTTTCCCTCAACCAAACAGTATTTGTTCAGAACACAACTTTGACCCAAAAAAATCAACTAAATCTAAATAATGATATCTCCATAGGTTTATATTACATGACTCTGGTGCTCATGTTAATATAACATAATATAACAATATGATCTTGAAAGACCATATAGGTAAGATAACAAAATAACCTTCAAGGTTAACCACAGCCTGGTCCAGTTCTGTAATCTCTCAATTGATGTGCTTACCCCAAAATACCAATGTATAGATCTGAAATGGTGAAAAGATACCAGATCATCTCTCATCAGAACAAAACAGGACCAAAGAAGAAAGAACAAATCAGTACTTATTCAATGTAGTCAAACGGATGACTACATGCACCTGGGAGATAACATGAACCATGTTCTTGAACTAAACCAGCATGTCTTGTGGGATGGAGGATTGCCAAATAATACCTTCCCTATGAGCAGTTAGCTTTATAACATGTAATCTTTGCAGGTATCTCTAAATAAAAGTAAAATCAAGGAAAGAGGACTATGTACACATGTCAAGGGAATCTGAATTTGGCCTACAGGAGCATCACTGATGGTAAGAAAGAAAGATCATTATTGTTTTGCTGAAACTTGTCACAAAACTTGCTTGTGGCCCAAATGCTTTCAAGCAGACTACCATCCCCAAAATAGCAGCTTCAGATTTGGGGCCTGAAAACTGGAAAGTGATATTTAGATTAGATTTAGATTTAGCATAAATAGTGATATCCAGTAAGAGAGGTATTTAAAGATTTCTCAGTAAACTATTGTTAAGAGGTGGGATTTGAGTAGAAGCTCTTAACCTGGCATCCATAATTAAAAAAATTAATAACATACTTCATCATAATTAATTTCCTTTGTAATCTTCGATATTTTATGTATTTAGTAACATTATTCTCAGTAGGGACATGTGGACTTCACCAGATTGCCAAAAGGATCCACGACTCATACAAAAAATGAAGAACTCCTGGATTATAGACATGGGAGAGATGATAAAGAGCATTTTGAAAGATTAATTGACAAATACTATTGAAGACAAAGGAATGGTGGAAGTCAGTGAAAACTAGATTCAAGGGACATAAATTGGAAGAGTTAATTGTCTTCAGAGACAAGTTATTAAGTTTGGTTTCTGACACATTGTACTTTGGATAGTGGTGAAATATTAAATCTCAGAATTATAGTAAGCATCTGGAAAAATGAAAATAGATGTAGTTTATTTTAAAGTTAACAGGAAGTGATACTTACCCTCACCTGCCTCACTCTGTTAAATATCAGTCTCTTCTGTTCAGTCATCATTCGTATCCTACTTATTAAATATAGCTATTTCTCAGAGCAATTTTCTTTTCTCTTTTGTTGATCTTATCATTTTCCATAGATTCATTTACTCTCTGCAGATGACTTCAAAATCTACCTATTTCAGGTGTAATTTCTAAATTCCAGTCATGTAACATCCACTGCCTCTTGTATATCTTCATCTTGATATTCTATTCAATTCACAAATTCCACCATATAACAAAGACCTCAAAATCATTCCCTCTTAAACTCATCCTTCTTTGAAACCTTCCTATTTCTTCTGAGTACATTACTGTGTCTTAGCTACTGTGATTCACCCTGAAGTCATCTTTGATTTTTCCTGTTCCCTTCATCCCAATTCAATCATTTACCAATTTGTGTTGATTTGAAGTCCAGGACATGTTTCAAGCATTCATTCCTTTTCTCCACATACCCAGACCCTAGTTGAGACTCTTAGAATATCTCAGTTTTTTCAGACTGTTTTCTCTCCAATGTATACTTCAATAACCAATATTATCTGCCTAAAACACAGGTTCAATCACATTCTTATTATTCTTAATTTTAGTGGTTTTCTTCCTGGTTTTCTAAACTTATTTCATCATATTTCCTTTTATATTCCCATGTACTTGTCAAATGAACTTATTTGCTGTTTCTCATACTTCTTGTGCCTTTGCAGAGACTGTATCCTCTTCCCTTACCCCCCATTCTGCCTCTTTCTTGGAATGTGCTTTCATCTTCATCCAGGATACTTACAATCCTTAATTTCCTTTAAGTATCAACTCTCAAAGCTTTTACTTATTCCTCTAATTATGAATCCTATATATCATTTACTTTAGGAGAAAACAAACTCTTGAAGGTAGGGACTATTTTGGTGTTGAATTTTTAATTGCCTAGCAAAATACCTTAGCCACAGTAGGCATTTAAGTATTGAAAAGAACTGAAGCTAAAAGAATCAACAGTATTTTTATCCAGAATTTTGAATTGTGATTTTAAATAGGAATGTTAACTCTTCTGGTCAGATATTGTTGCTATTTGTCCTTTGTTCTCAAAGGGGACCAATGATGTTTAGAAGGTGCTCTGTAGACGTGGAAGTGAATTGGCTTTACAAGAGACAAAGCCATGCAAAGTCACCAGCTTCCCTCTCTCCATTAGTCATCTGGGTCCAGGTAAGACAAAGATCAGGATGATGGGATGCAGCCCTGAATACAGTGGGAACCACTTGGACAGTGGGAAAGCTAAGGTCTTTCTTAGGACTCCGGATGTCTGAGGTAACACTCATTCAATGAACGAATGTTAGGAAATAAGTGGAATGAGTGCTAGGAAAGAAATGGCTCCCAAAATGGCCTCTTTTACCACTCAAGAAAAAGATCAATCAAGAAAAACCTCAAGAATTTGGGACCAGAACAAAAACAACTGCTATTTATACTCATTTTGAGTCAACAAAAACCCAACAATAACCAAATGAGGCTTGTGTTAGGCCCCATTATTGACCAATCATTGACAGCCAGAGTAATTTGGATTTAAAGCCTAGTAAAGTAACTCTATTTGAATCCCAATGGCTTTATCAATACCTGTTTTCCAGAGCTCTCTTTCAAGAAATTTATATTTCTGGTATGGTGTTTGCTAAGTCTCTGTTTTTCTGAGGCAATACCCATTGAGCAATTTAAAATCAGGTAAAAAATGGAAGCAAAAGATGGCCTTGTTTGTCTATTCCAAAAAAAATTAATTTGGGAGGGGAAGTCCTTCAGAGTTTCTTGTAGGAACAGAACAACTGCTATTAGTATTCACTCTGAGCCATCCAAACCCAGATGCTTGAGCTGGCAATTAGTATAACTGGCCAATCAGTGAAAACCAGAAGATTTATATTTAAGGTTTATTCAAATAGCTCCATTTGAATCCCATTGTATCTGAGGATATGAGGAAAATCAGATACTTATTGGGCAAATAAACAAGTTTTTTGCCAGGGTCAAACAAACCCTGGCAAATACCTGACGATGAGCTGGTTTTATCTTTTGGGCCCTAAGTTCTTCTCTTCTGTGTGCCCCAATGATTGGCTTGACTGTTTCATTTGATATTACTATACCAACTAGGTCTTTTTCCACCCAAGTTCCAGGAAAGAAAGGATGTGTGTGTGTGTGTGTGTGTGTGTGTGTGTGTGTGTGTTGCTACGTATGCTATTATTGCTGAAATAATCACACTCTCCTCTCAGTTTTCTAAGGAATTTCTCTATTGCACATCCAGGAAAAACACATGAAACAATGGTACAGAGTTAGCAGAATTCTTAAAATACCTAATAGCAACAGATTTATAGGCAACCATGGGAAATGACGAGAACTAAGTTTGACCTTTTTTTTTTTTTTTTAAAATCTCCTTGTAGTTTTTTACCAATTTACCATTCCCATTTTTGCCTTAGGGATCAATCCTTCCAGAAAGATAAAAAGGATAATCCAGAAGAACTTTGATGTGCAAAGATTGGTGTGTTTTGAAGTGGTTATAAAACCTTGTTTCTGTCTTTTGCCTCAATTCTATCAGCTTGGATGCTAAATCAAACTATTCTGGCTTCTAACTTCAAGAAGACTAGGGTTGATAATGCTGCAAGAGCTGATAGAATTCTGATTTTCTATCAGAGCCTGAATAAGTTTTCTTTACAATTATAGGCATCTAAGATATATCCTTTGCCCCTAAGCTCAATTTTATTTCTGTGCCATATGTGCCTTAAAATTCTTGAATTCTTTTTGTTCCCTGGCTCTGTGAAAGAAAAAAAAATCATTTCTCTATGTCTCAACTCATGCTTCCCTTGTACTCCAAACGTTTTATCCTTACAGGAACGACTGCAGTCTGTCCATATGCAAAATCCTTTCCAACAGTCACTGTCATCCTACCTCTTAAAGGGTATATTCCTCATTGAACCTTCCTGATTCTGTTCTGAGAGTGATAGAGCAGAGATAACTCACTTATGTTGAATTCAATGGATCATCATTATTGCTGACATTTACAAAGGACTTTAAAATATTATCTCATTAATCCTTACAAAAACCTTTTGGAGTGGAGAAGAGGAAAATGAACATAGAATCATAGATTCAAGTTGGAAAGGACTTTAGAAGCCATATAGTTCAAGATCTTTATTTTATAAACAAGTAAAATGAGATTTAAAGAAATTAGACAACTTTCCTATGGTCACACAGCTATGGGAGACTTTTTAACCCAGGTCTTCTTGGCTCCAAGTCTCAAATTCTCTCTACTAAACTTGTCTATGATCACATAATAGTTTGAGGTAGGATTTAAACAAAAATCTTCCTGATTCCATGTCTAAAACCCTATTCATTATGTCAAACTGGTTTTTGTTTGTTTTATTTTATTTTATTTTTTTTGCTCAGTGAACTAGCTTCACTATATTCCCCAGGTTCTCTTTGAGGATTTACTCCTCAATAGACTCTTGACAACAAATTCCCTAGAATCCTTAACACCACAGTTTTATGAGAAAAAACACATTGAACATCCAATGATAAAGCTGGATTAGGTCACCTAACAATTTTACCTACAATAAAAAGGAAGGACTTCACCCAGAGAAGTCTACCATTTTCTTTATCATAGCTGACAATTCAGAAACCAGGAAGTGTAGGAATAGGAATGAAATTGCAATACATGTGTGTTGTTAAAGAAAGGGAAATGGTAATAGTGTGGAACCAGAGAGCAATCAGGTAATACATCAGAGATTTAGTCCTTCCATTTTAATACTAAATAAGATCCCTATATTCAAGGATCCCTTTCTTTGCATTCTGGTCATGTGAGGGCCTGGGTAAAACCACAATAAACCTGCCAAGATTAAGATTAGGAATACAAAGAAATTTGTCAGATAAATTTACAAATAAGCCAGGAGAAAAAAGAACTGGAGTTAGGGAAAATACAGAGACAATTTTCCACAGCTATCCCCCTGGCTTAAAAGGTCAAAAATAGCAAGTTATTATAATCTATGTATTGTCTATATCAAGTCTTTGAGCTCTTCCTTCAATAACATTTAATGTAGATAAGAGAGACTTTAAGGAAGTACTGTGATGGCAGCCAATTATAATCCAAAAAAATGAATTTCATGCTGAAAGTGATGTGTTTAGTGTTTATCCTTCTAATAATTAAGATACTTTAAGACTCTCGAGTTTTATCAAGAATCCTTCTGTTGGCAATCCTATTTCATTTGAGTTTAATTATACCCACAAGCAATAATTACATTCTTAAATTTAACTATTTTGCTCCTTTTCTTAAAGGAAGGTAATTATTTCTCTCAATCTTTATATACATGTTGTAACTTTTTCTGGGCAAGACAAAAAAGTGTATTGCTATTTTCATTCTCATCTTTTAAGCATTTTGTCAGTTAACATGGTACTCAACAAAATTTATTTGAGAACACATTTTTATCTTTACTTTAAAACCAACATTATTTTCTCCATAAATATAATAGATACCACTTATCATCTTCACTAAATTGTAAATCAACACACTGAGCGATTTTCTTCTTCAATTTTGCTAAAATTCTTAACATCTCAGGAAATGAAATAATCCTCTTAAAGAATAATTAAATTTTGTGTACACAATTTTGTATATATACACATAAACATATCAATGTATATATGTGTATATGTTGTCCACACACACATAAACACACATACTTTTTCACTTTTGGAAATATAATACCAGTTGTCAACTAGATGGTATGGTCGATAGAGTGCTGGGCCTGAAGCATCAGGAAAACATTGAATTCAAATATGGCCATAAACACTTTCTAGCTGTGTGACCATGGACAAGTCAACCCTGCTTGCCTCAGTTTCCTCATCTGTAAAATGAGTTGGATAAAGAAGTAGCAAACCACTATAGTATTTTTATCAAGAAAATCCTAAATGAGATCACAAAGAGTCAAATGTGACTGAAAAAGGACTGAACAACAATTAATAAGGGAGTCTTGGTGATAAAAAAAACTCCCTATCAATGCAGTTCTGTAGTTAATCTGCAACTAGGTCTTAGTGAGTGACCTGGAATAGTAAGAGATCAAGTTACTTGCTCATGTTCACATGATAATCACAGTGTCAGAGAAGGGTTTGAACCCAGACCTTCCTGACTTTGAAGTCAGCACTAAACACACAACTTCCAACTCAAAAAAATCTAATAAATAATAACATATATGTTATTTTCAAGAAAGAAATGCTTATTGAGACAACTGAGCTTCATATTTCAGGCATATTTCTGGGTAAACAAATGTTTAAATGTAACATTTTGCTTTTTTTATACCTTTTGCCATTTGCTCCTTTAAATTTTTTTTCTTTTCTTGAAAGAAGTTCTATAAGAGCCAGCAGGCAGATTAACATTAGCATGAATATTTCTGCTGGTGCTCTTAACTCTGAGAAGCAGGATGTACATTTGGAATGAATTTATCTGAACGCCTCCACAAGCCTAGGATTTTCTTTACTAAAAGTATTCAACATCCCTTTAATAGGCAACAGGCTTGGCATTTTTAATGGGTTTAACAGAGAAATTCTGTCATTTCTTAGGGCTTTATTAGAGCAGCAAGTAGAGGTGAATATTGCAGTAACTCTGAAATTGTAAAGCAAATTTTCAAAAGAATGGTGACTGTTGAAATTATGAAGCCTAAAAAAGGGAAACTAGTTCTTTAGCTTTATGCCTTCCACTGAAAGATACTGCAAAACAGATGATTTCTGGTAGAGGATTCCATGGAACCAGAGTCTAGTCAGAACTATCAAAAGGATGAAAAGGAATTCTAGGGTGGCAAATGTCTCATGTTTGACAACGATTCATTTTGTCTCTGAATAACCTCATAACAAAGAAGAGTACTTTTGCTTCATTTTAAAGTTCATGATTGAAATAGCTTAGGGGTTTCTAGGGACAGTTACTATGTTGGGAAGTTCAGAGAGGTAATTTTTATTGAAACTATCTGGGATTCCTTTCTTCCTTCTATTTCCTTCAGAAAAAAATCTAGTGCAACAGTTCTAAGCTTAGAACAATAAAAAAGCATATATTTTGAATTAAAAACATACTGGCTATTTGTAAAAAGTAAATGAAGAAAATTGGAAAACTTTCTACATACAATTTCTGTGTCTGAATATTATGAAAGGAAACTGGAGGTAAATTTTATAGGCTGTCTACTAGTATTTTGGAATCATAAAGTTTGTCAGAGTCTTCTGAGGTCAGCTAATCCAATCCTCTAATTTGTCAATGAAGAAACCAAGGCACTTGGAGGATGAGACTTTCTCTGATCAAAATAGTAGTTTCCATTGGAGGTCAATGATTAGGCTCATCGGATTTCGTTTGTAAAGCTAGTATCCTCCCCAACAAAGAAAGGTCACTCTTATGCTTTATATTAAAATATGTTCTCTAAAGCTTTGTTGTCTGGTCCAATGTAACAATAATTTCCAGGCTTTTGCGAAACCTTTTTGACTGTTATATATAATATATATATATATGATACACATATTAAATTTTATATATGACATATATAATATGTGTGTATAATACTTATTAGGTGATCCTAGGAGTTAAAAAGATTATATTTCAAAATTTATCCCATTACCAAGAAAACTAGGATTATGAGTACAAATAAGAACTTATAACAACACTTTGAAAAGTTTAGGGGAAAATTATTTTTAATAAGTAGAACCAGCAACAATATATTGTTTAGTTAGGGACACCTTTTAAAATTTAATTGAAATTCTTGTGGATATTTTTAAGGCAATAGGATTAAAAGATGTAACGTGATGGATCTATGATCTTATCAATGTGGCTGTCTTCTGCAACAGCACAGATTTCAACTGCTCTACTTTTATTATGCAGACTACTACCCATATTTTCCTTTAAATATGAAAAAGGATATCTAACCAAAGTGCTGGAGATCTTCATCTAGGTCACGGTTCAGTTTCAATGTGTATATAAAAATCAGTGTTTGTTTAACAATCAACTAAAAAAATTGTATATAGACATATACAGACAGATATACATAAGTTTATTATAAATTTTACTGACATAAAACATGTGTTTTATAAAAGTTGCGAATAAAATATTCAATATTCTTTACTACTAATTCTATATAGCCAATTAATTGAATATTGTTAATTTATGCCAAATTCTTTTACTCTTGTTGCAATTTAACCATGATTTAAAAAGTGGAGTTGCAGCCCAAGTCACTGACTTTTTTCTTGATAATTTGATTGATATTAAATCTAATGTTATCTAATGTTAAATTATTTCTTACTCTTGTACAAATTAAACTTATTAAACTAAATTTTTCACTTTAGCACTAGTGATTACAAGTACTATTTTAAAAAGTTTTTTTAATATAATTGCAAGGATTAGAATACTGTTTGATTCTATATAACTATTTACCAAATATTGAATATTGTTAAAATTTAATGTTATAACATTTCACTTAGATATACATTTTTTTTTCTCCACTAGCTATGCATGGTGAATTTAGTTCTTCATGAGGCCAAATAGAAGTTACATAATAAATCAAAATAATTGAAAAACCTTTCATTGTTGTTTCTGTCCAATAAAACATAAATTCATGCATTGAATTATATTTTCTGGTAACATATTCGTAAAAACATTAAATTTAATTTTCCTAAAATGTAATGTATTTAAATGTATAGGACTTAATCAAATCAGCTTGAGATTTATGTTTTTCATTACTAATCTTTAAATTTTCCAAAGCCCTTTTGGTATGTTGATTAATTTTTTCACTTTCTGAATGTTAATTGATTTTTACCGCAATGCAGTTAAAAGTAATGAAAATTTTTCTAGAATATTAATCAATAAAGTGAAGTTTAACAAAATAATATTAGCTTATATGTTTGCCAAGTCAAAATATGGAAAAGAACAATAAAATGAACATATAACATAAGATCTATGTGTCATATAGCAGTAGTAGTTTACAAAAAACATACTATCTATCCCTGTGCTAGTATTAGACTAATTATAACTTTAATTTAAAATCATTAGCTACAGTTTCTTATTTGACTTACATCATGTCTTTTTTCCTTATAATTTGTTACTGATTTTGCTTTTGTACTGCTATAAAGGATACTATAAATTACAATTGTATCTGTAGTAAATGACTTCCTGTTAAATATAATCACTCTCTTTTTGGGGGGATGTGTGTGATGTGCTTCTTATATCCAGAATTAATTGAATTCTCTTCTTAAAGAAAATATTCATGCCATCATGAGTTAGATTTTTTATAAAGTCTATAAGCATTTGGTCTTTTTCATTTTATACCTATACTCTGTTTCCTAACATTTTTGTCATCCTATCCTGTTTTTTCCATCTTTTCTTTGATATTATTCTGCCTCAATTAAAGCCAATTCACTTGCATGTCAAGACATCACCTTCATGATGTCCCATTCAAGAATGAAATACTAACAACAGCAATATTTAAGTATATATCAGATTAATTTTGAAGCACCTTTATTGAATTCTTCTGTCTCCTTTTTATCTTTCTGGTAAATTAGGAATAAATGAAGGACCCGTTTGCTTAAGTACTGAATCTGCTAAATGTTAGTAAAGAAAAGTATGAAGAGTGATAGCAATCTGTGCAGACTGAGTCCCTGAATTTTATCTAACTTTTAAGCTTCCAGTAGGCCTTTTTATTTATCTTTGGCTCCCTATCAAATATTCACACTGGCTATTTCAAATCTTCTTTAACCTCAACTCTAACCCCACCTTTGTTCCTTCAGATGATGTAAATTTCTATCTTTACTAAGATTTAAGTTATTGGTTCAAAATGTTTTTATCTTTTTATTTCATTTATCCACTTTTGCTCATCAAGGTCAGCTCATTTTCTTGTGACCTTGATCCTACCCATACTCCTTCTAAAATCATGTTCACTTACCACTATTAAATTTTTTCCATTAGACTTATACTAAATTGATTGAACTCTTAATTTTCCATTTCATTTCTTCCTGAAAACGAAACATACACCAGTTGCTTTCATTTTCTCACCATGTATTGACTTCTAGATCCCTTGTAAATTAGTACAACTCCTCCATTCTACTGAAATTGCTTTCTCAAATATCACCAATGTAATCTTTTAATTTCCAAATTTAGTGATATTTAGACCATTCTTCAGTTTTTGACATTGCTGAGAATCCCTTCTTCCTGGATACTCTCTCCTAGTTATACTCACTTTATGGTTTCTTGAGGGTCTTTGATGGTTTGCCATTTTCCCTCCCCCTAAGTATAGACATTCCCAAAGTGTGAATGTTCTTTGTTTTTGTCTGAATGTCCTTCAGTAATCCATGCTTGTATAATGTACTATCCTAAAGTCTAATTCTTAATTGACAAGATTTTTAAATATTCTATGCTCTTTCATTATCCCAAAATTTGCCAATATATCATCTACTAAGACTTATACTCAATATATTAGTCTTGCTACTTTCAGAGAACCATTTAATCTTAATAATAACACTTTGGGGGTAGGTGCTGTGGGTATTATTGTTGAAATTAGAGCAGTGAAGAAATGGAGGTTCATAGAAAATACCTAGGTCCATACAACATGTTGAGTGTTAGGAGGAAGGTTTCAAAGATAGTTCTTAGGGCAGCTAGATGGCATAGTGGATAGATAGAACACTGCTCCTGAAATCAGGAGGATCCAAGTTCAAACTTGGTCTCAGATACATAACATTTATAGATGTGAGCTTGGGCAAGTGTCTTAAACCCAATTAACTCTCAAAATCAAAATAAGGTAATTCTCACTAAGACTCCAAGACTGAAGTTATTTGAATTAATCATGCTACCTTTCTACCTCTTATCAAAGGAGATAAAGTAAAAACTTTGGAAACCTTGAAGTGCTACAAAAATACCAACTATCATTTTTATCATGACTCATGATAGGAAAATTATCTTTTTCTTCCATTTTTTTCCTTCAGATCCATGTATGGGAAAGGAACAAGAAAGTTTGGCAAGCACAGGATAGGTTGGCAGGGCTTTGGCAGTACAGTTTATTCACAAATTGTCATTTCTTTACCTGTGTCACAGAATGATCTAGGATTCTTTCCAGCACTGAAAACAAAAAGGAGTTGGATTTAGCCCAGGGAAGATGAGTCTGACAGGGGATGGACTTAATAATGATCTTTAAGGATATGAAAAGTCATTATATTAGTGACAGCTGGTTTTTGTTTCCACTGAGGACAAATGGTAGTAAATTTAAGAAAAAAGAGGGATAATTTAGATTAGACAGGGTCTAATATTGTGAAATGCTGGAAAATGTTACCAAGAAAGTCTTGCAGATTTCATCTTCTCAAGCAAGTCATCAACTTCTATTTCCCTGATGTTTGATCTTCAGGGCCCAAGATCATGCATCTGTACATAAATATCTCCCACTGAACAGTAAGGTCATTTGAGCCCAGGTATGCTTTTTGGGGCATAATAATGATGCTATTGATTCACTTCCTTAAGACTTTAAGTTTGTCAAACAAAACTAATGCAGACAAGATTAGAAGGGAAGCAATAAACTGGGAAAATATTTTTACATTCAAAGGTTCTGATAAAGGCCTCATTTCCAAAATATATAGAGAATTAACTCTAATTTATAAAAAATCAAGCCATTCTCCAATTGAAAAATGGTCAAAGGATATGAACAGACAATTCTCAGATGAAGAAATTGAAACTATTTCTAGTCATATGAAAAGATGCTCCAAGTCATTATTAATCAGAGAAATGCAAATTAAGACAACTCTAAGATACCACTACACACCTGTCAGATTGGCTAAGATGACAGGAAAAAATAATGATGATTGTTGGAGGGGATGCGGGAAAACTGGGACATTGATGCATTGTTGGTGGAGTTGTGAACGAATCCAACCATTTTGGAGAGTAGTTTGGAACTATGCTCAAAAAGTTATCAAACTGTGCATACCCTTTGATCCAGCAGTGTTACTACTGGGATTATATCCCAAAGAGATTATAAAGAAGGGAAAGGGACCTGTATGTGCACGAATGTTTGTGGCAGCCCTTTTTGTAGTGGCTAGAAACTGGAAACTGAATGGATGTCCATCAGTTGGAGAATGGCTGAATAAATTGTGGTATATGAATATTATGGAATATTACTGTTCTGTAAGAAATGACCAACAGGATGATTTCAGAAAGGCCTGGAGAGACTTACACGAACTGATGCTGAGTGAAATGAGCAGGACCAGGAGATCATTATATACTTCAACAACAATACTATATGATGACCAGTTCTGATGGACCAGGCCATCCTCAGCAACGAGATCAACCAAATCATTTCTAATGGAGCAGTAATGAACTGAACTAGCTATGCCCAGAAAAAGAACTCTGGGAGATGACTAAAAACCATTACATTGAATTCCCAATCCCTATATTTATGCACACCTGCATTTTTGATTTCCTTCACAAGCTAATTGTACAATATTTCAGAGTCTGATTCTTTTTGTACAGCAAAATAACGTTTTGGTCATGTATACTTATTGTGTATCTAATTTATATTTTAATATATTTAACATCTACTGGTCATCCTGCCATCTAGGGGAGGGGGTGGGGGGGTAAGAGGTGAAAAATTGGAACAAGAGGTTTGGCAATTGTTAATGCTGTAAAGTTACCCATGTATATATCCTGTAAATAAAAGGCTATTAAATTAAAAAAAAAAAAAAGACTTTAAGTTTGTCAAAGGCCTAAGCCTTGCCATCTATTTATTTCCCTTTTGTTCTGTCATATTGCCTATCCTAGAACTATATACAAGCAAATAATGCATCTAAAATTAAGCCAAGAAACAGCTTAGAAGTTATCTAGTCAAACTGCCTCATCATCCAGATAAGAAAACTGAGAGCTTGAGAGTCAGATGGCTTTCCCAAAATGTGAGGGCTGGGCGTAGTTTTCCAGGCTTTCTGTCCAGTGTTCTGCCACTATAAACTTGCTAAAATTAATCAAATTAAAATGAAATCAGTTCAACATTTATCAAGCATCTACTTGAATGTCAAATATTATGCTAGGCCCCAAGAATACAAATATAAAAACAAGTTGAAGCAAAAAAGCTTTTTTAAAGTACTTTATGTCAGGCATCAGGGATACAAAGAAAGGCAAAAACATACCCTGTTCTAAAGGGGTTCATATTCCAGAGGGGAGACAACACACAACTATGTAAATGTAAGAATACACATGTATGTATACATATACACGTGTGCATGTATGTATGAATACAGCAAACCAGAGATAATCTCAAGGGGAAGGCACTAGAATTTTGGGGAGGGCTAGAAAACCTTCCTGTAGAACATAGGATTTAAGCTGAGTCTTGAAGGAAGAAATGAAAAACAAGAAGGAAGTATGTTTCATGCAGAGACAATAGTAAAAAGGCATAGACAGGTGATGGAGAGAGAATGACAGGATTTTCCTTCAAGATTAATTCTGGCTATTAGATTGTTGACCCATATGGGAAAAAAGAATATATATTGTTTCCTAGAGCATTCTGTGGAAGGCAGCTTTTACTCTATTCCATGCATAAAGACTTCCTAGCAAATTTTGAGTTCCATGAATATAAGGCTCCCCTGGCTCTACACTCATCTTAGCCAAATATGATGTAAGCTTTTCTTCCATTTTATTTCTCTTGATTTAGATATAATTATGAACTATTCTTCTTCTTTGTAAATCAATTTTATATACTGCAAGTCACCAGTTTCACATTTTATCCCCCTCTGTAAAAGGAAGAAATGTATCCCTCTACAACTAAAGACATGTTTTACTTCTATGGGAGGAAAGAGTATCATTATTATTCTTGATCTATTTCTTTATGTCATAAATTATGAATAGTGGTAACCTTTACATTTCCTTATAAATACAGTTCCTATTAGAGAACACTGCAATGGTAGCTTTATTGCCCCCCCCCCACCCCAGTCATGGTTATAATAATGTATGGCATTTATGGAGAGCCTTTCAACAGAGTATCTCCAAGTGCTTTGTGCTATTCAAATTAATCCTCACAGTGCCCTTAGGAAGTTGGCGTTGCTCTGTTTTATAAATAACTTGGCACTGAGGCTAAATAAATCTCTCAAGATCATCCAGAAAATTTCTAAGGGACACTAAAAACTTCAGCTTCAAAGCCCCCTGTTCATCTCAGTACACATATTGATAGCTAATTATTTCATAAAACTGGGAAGAGCAACTTTGCTTTTCTCTTGCCCTTGTTATTAATTACTAATATTTCCATAACTGCATCACAAAAAATATACTACAACCATCTTAAGGATTGACTCTAATATTTTAGCTTTCTTCAAGTGAGGGCATAACACATGATGACAGGATATAAAACAGCAAAAATAAACATTTATTAAGCACTTTCTCTGTATCAGACACCTTGCTAAACAATGAGGATACAATGAAAGGAAAATACAATTTCTTCCATCAAGGTACTCAAGGGAAATAACTTGTAAATAAACAAGTACATACAAGATACATACAAAGTAGATGGATTGTAATCTTAGAACAGATGGGTTAAGTTCCTTTCAAGCAGGGATTGTTTAATTATTTGCATTTGTAACCACCAATAACTCGTACAATTCCTGAGACATTGTTAAATGCTAAATAAGTCCTTGTTGACTGACCAACTAGGAAAGGTCTTCTGCAGAAGATGTCATGGAATCATGTTTTAAGGATTAAATCTAATAACCAGAACCATTTACTTATATCCTGATTTAACATGTAAAGGATTGTGGAAAGATAGTAGAATAGTCCAGACATTTTTCCCTCCAAATTCTGTAGACTTTCCAAAGTTCCTTCAGAAAAAGGAAGAACACTGCCTCAAAGTGAACAGAGTGGCAAAAATAACTAGAAATAAGGGAAGAGCAGTTGTCCTCCTAAGACTACTGAAGAAAACCTGAGGAAAAACTTGGCTTCCCAGGGCCAAGGTTAGATGCCCGTGAAGTGCACAGTGCAAACTTCTCTGGGGTAGCTGGGTCAGGAAGCAGCCTTAGACTTAGGAACTTTCATTTCATGGACAAAATGAGGGTTGGAAGCTAAGCAAGGGAATATTGAAGGACCCTCTGCTGTCATGGGATGCTAAGCCCAGTTGTGCTGACTAGCCTGAGCTGTGGCTGTCAGTGAGGGAGAGCGAGCTCATGCTTGGTGAGTATGGTAGCAGAGGAGCTGGGATCTTGCTGGCTATGGTCATTTGCAGGAAAGCAGAATCCCTTTTGATTTGAGGGCAGAACAGAGAGCTGAAGTTTGCAACCACAGAAGAGTTGCAGGAAACAAGAATGGAACAGCATAATCTGGGGCCCTGTCCCAGTTTAGGGGTGAAGAGGAGTGTTCAGAATTGGATCCCTGGATAAAACTCGGAAATAACAATAATAAGAAACTCAAGTCTATGGCACCAATCCCCCCCACACACTTCAGGACTAAAGCCAATTACAATAATTTGTTAAAAAATAAAGGAAAATTAAAATAAAACATGAGCAAGCAAAGGAGAAAGAGCCTAACCATAAACAGTCACTATGAGGATAGAGAAGATTTGGGTCCATATTCAGAGGAAGGCAGTCCTTAGATGTTCTTAGGACACCTCAAAGCCACTCCTATTTTAAAAAGAAATATTAAATGGTTACAAGCTCAAAAAGAATTCTTGGAAGAACTTAAAAAACACAAACAAAACCCCTTCAAAAATCAAATAAGACTGAGGGAAAATTAGGTGGAGGAAAGATCAATCCAAGAAAATCAAGAAAATTATGAGAAAAAGTCAACCTATTGGGGAAAAAAAAATCCAAAAACCTAAGAAAACAACTCCTTGAAAACTAGAATTGGGGAAGGCAAAGTGATCAAAATAAAAAAGAAACAATAAATACAAAATCAAAAGAATGAAAAAATACAAGAGAATGTAAAACATCTCATTTAAAAAAAAACAAACTGATCTGGAGAACATAACAAGGAGACATATATGAAAAGTGCTGGACTACCTGAAAGTTACAACCAAAAAAAAAAAAGATTCTTAATAAAATATTGTAAGAATTTATTAAGGAAAATTGCCTGGAAGCTTTATAATGAGAAGGTAAAATAGAAACAGAAAAAAACCCACCAGAAATAGATGCTAATTTGAAAACTTAGAGAAATGTCATATTCAAGGTTTAAAGCTTCCGGAAAAACTACCATAAGAAATAAGAAAAAAATTTAAATACCGTGGAGTTACAATCAGGATGAAGACCTAATAATTACTATATTAAAATGATAGGTCTTGAAACACAGTAAATATTTCAAAGAACAAGTTAGCAAAGTTAAGTATAATCTTGAATTAAAATAAAAAAAGATAATTCAATGAACTGAAAGGCTTTCATGTATTTGTGACAAAAAGACCAAAAATCAGTGGAAAATTCAAAGTATAAGAAATGTAAGATAAAGTTTAAATACCAATCACAAGATAAAAGTACCAATAATTAGGTAAAATTGTTTACTTTTTATATGTAGAAAATATTATCAGTATTTTTTACTCTCACATTTCAAATCAGTCCAGGTTAAGCAACTTGTCCAGGGTCACACAGTTACTAAATGTCTGAGAGAAATACACAACTAGTAATTATAACTCTGAATGTGTATGGGATGAATTTACTCATAAAAAATATCAAATAGGATTAAAATTCAGAATCTGAAAATATATTGTTTACCAAAAACACAATTAAAAATTACAGACACACAGAGTTAAAATATAAAGGGCTGGAAAAGAATTTAAAAGTAGAGCCAGTGATCAAAATCTCAAAGTAAAAGTTAAAATAAATTTAATTAAAAGAAATAAACAGGGAAACTACACGGTGTAAAGAATATTATCCAGTATTGTCTTAGAAATGCTAGCAATAAGAGAAGAAAAAGAAATGGAAAGAATCAAAATGGGAATAGAAGTAATAACCTATCTATTTTTGCAGACAATATGATGATATAGTTGGGAAATTCCAAGGATTAAATTAAAAATTAGTTGAAAATATTAACATTTTTAGCAAAGTAATAAGATATAAAATAAACCTACATAAATCATCAGCCTTTTTATATATCACTAACAAATCCCATAAGAAGATATAGCAAGAGACAGCCCAACAGTAAAAAATACCAGAAAATATACTGAGCAAAAAAAGTCTCAAAAATATATATACACATGATCATAAATGCTCATTATGGAAATAAATTCAATTTTAAATACTTAGAGAAATATTGTTCATTGGTAGGCAAAGCCAATATGTTAGAAATGACAATTTTATCTAATATTTATTTTTTAACTGTCATTCCAATTAAATTATTAAAATTATATTTTACTGAATTGGAAAAAATAATGAAAAATTAATTTGAAGAGCAAAAGAATTTCAAGATATATAATGAAAAAGTATAGCAAGGAGTTCTCTAGTACCAGACTTGAAACTATATTATAAGGCAGTAAACACCCAAACTATCTGGAACTACCTAAGAAACAGAAAGTTAGATCAATGGAACAGAATAGACATACAATACATAGATAGTAGTAAAGGATTTTAGTAACTTTGTCTTGAAAATTTGTAAAGATTTAAGTTTTAGGGATAATAATTCATTATTTGCAAAAAATAGTTGGGAAAGTTGGAAATCAGTGGCAGAAATTGAGCACAGACTATTAATTTAAATCATGTACCTCATGACCATAAGGTCAAAATAAATATGTGACTCTGATGTAAAGGGAGACATCACAAGGAAACTAAAAGACTGTGAAACATACTATCTAACAGACTAATAGAAAAAATTATGAATAAACAAAAGACAGAGAATAATGTATAAATGAATAATTAAGGTTTTATTTCTCAAATATATAAAGAACTTTGTCAGATTTATAAGAATCATTCCCTAATTGATAAGTAGTCAAAAGATATAAATAGGGTTTTTAATAAAGAAATCAAGACTATATGTAATCAAAACAAAAAATCCTCTAAATCATTATTGGTAAGAGAAATGCAAATTAACACAGCTTTGAAATATCATCTTATACCTATCAAATGGGGTAAAATGATAAATGCCTTTCAATTGGGGAATGGTTAAACAAGAGGCAGTATGATTTTGATGAATACTACTCCACTACAAGAAAAATGAACTAATTGATTATAGAAAAAAACATGTAAAGACTTGGGACTCATGAAGAAAGATGGTATTCATCTTCAGAGAAAGAATTGAAAGTATGTATGGATGTATGGTATGATTTTACGTGTATGTGTATGTGAATATAGGTATATATATGCCTACATACATACATACACACACACATTTATGTTTAATTATCAGCCTTCTATAAAGTGGTATTGAGAGTGAGAGAAAAAATAAAAAGTATACAAGCAGAGAACAACAGAAAACAGAACAAAGTACAGAAAAATGAGGTGAATTTGAAAACAATTATTATACAGTTTTTCTTTAAAAGTAAATGATCTGAAATGGAAATTAATGATTTTATATTTAATCTTCCCTTAATGTTCTGCTATACATGGAAATTGTCTTTTTAGCTTTTCTCATTTTGTAAATGTTTATAATGAATAATTAAAAAATAGTCTTGGTATTTATATTGATTCAGTCATTATATATATATATATATATATATATATATATACATTCAAAATTAATATGTATTTGCCTCACAATTGGGCAAACCACTTAGCCTCAAAATGCTTCATATGAAAAGTTTGCAGATAATATTAAATGTCTATTCACTCACGCCATTTGCTAAGATCTAAAAGAATCCTATGATAAGAAAAAGCACTGCACTGATGGTCAAAAGATATGGGAATGAGACCCAGCTATGATAACGGAAAGCTGTAAGTAATTTTCATATTATAAACAACTGCTTGTATCTTCTACCCTCGGTTACTGGCTTGAAAGTAATCCCTGAAGAACCTGAAATTTTTATTAAAATTGAAGCAAGAAATCTGAGCAAATCTTAAAGGTTCAAGAAAATGAACATACATGTAGACTGATAACATAAATAAAAATCTTTTAAAACCTGTCATGGATATTTATCCTTTTAATTTCTTAAATTCATTAGCCATACTTTACCGGAAATTGATGAGGAGAGGGGGAAAAAAAGCTGACAACAGCTGAGTATGTGGGTGAGGAGTCTGTCCAGCAGATGGTGTTTAGGGGGTGTGTGTGTATGCACCATGGAGAAAATAAAGTTTTCCAAGCCAATGCTGTTGTTGAGAGTAACGCATGTTCAAGACAGGGAAAAGAATATCACTAAACTGAGGAATGGTGGCAGTAGTTGCAGGGAAGATTTTTATTATTCTTATTAATTATAGAATCTTATCATTTGACCTTGCAGAAATAAACACAAATTATAATGCTAAATTCCTAGAAACATCTAAAATTGAACATTTCCAAAACAACTAATTTTCCCCCAACCCACACTTCTTTCACACTTAATTTTCAACAATCCATATCTAATCAAATTGCTCTTCACTTTTTCTAACCAACATGTTTAATCAGTTGCCATGTCTTGCCGTTTCTACCTCTCTCACATCCAACCCTTATCTCTATTCAGCTATCAGCTTAGTTCAGTCCCCCATCACTTCTTAACTTGAATTATTTTTTAACAAATTGTTCTGATTGCTTCAAGTCTCTACAATCCACACAACAGTCAAAATTATTTTCCTTAAGTGTAGAGCTCCCTTTGTTATTTGTCTGCCTATGCTCCATTATCTCCTTAACTTCTTCTAAAGTATAATATATACTCTTCTGTTCATCTTTTAAAATATTTTACCAATCTTGTCCCAAACCAGTATTTCCCAAACTCCTTGGCTGTTAATACCCTTGCACTGTGGGATCCTGACAAATTAGATTTCACTCCATTCCTTGCACATGATGCTCCATTTCCTTTACTCCCACTATTTTTTACACCCTTTACACTCTTTGTACACCTTTTTATATCCACTATTCTTCATGCCTGACATGTTCTTACTCATTACCTTTCTGTCTCATAGAATCAGATTTTTCCTCCATAATGAACTTCAAGCACTGTCTTCAATAAAATGCTTTTCCCAGTCCCAACAATAGCTAGTACTTTCTTACACTAAATGCTTTATATTTGACTATTTGTATTTATACTGTACATTTTTATTCATTATATGCTTACATACATACTTATCTTCCCATGAGAATTTAAGCTCCTTCAGAGTAAGAATTGTTTTATTAATTTTATTTGTATCTTCCAATATAAACTCCCTTGCATGTAGAAAAACCTAATTAATGCTTTTTGTTTGATGTTAACAGATATAGTCTGTGATATATATTATATATAATAATATAGACCTTATTAGTTGATATAAGAGTGGATGGAAAGGCAGATGGCACAGTGGACGGAGCTCCAGGTCTGGAGCCAGGAAGACATTTTCTTAAGTTCAAGTCTGGCCTCATATACTTACTAGCTGTGTGACCTTGGGCAAGTCCCTTAAACAAAGAACAAAACAATTACTACTCTTCAAATGAGAAGGGTAAGATATTACAAGCAGAGAATAAGTCAGATATTGTCAGACTTGTTTGTTTTATCCATTGGCTGTTTAACTTTTCCCCTATTGTTCTGAGAGAAGGTTCATTGGGAAAAAGAATATAATCATAAGATAAAGTAAAAAAAAAAGCATAATTATAAAAGGCTTTCAAAGCATGGAAAAATAGGATGGGTGGCAGAAAGGTTGAAGCATTGGCAGTTTGGAGCATAATAGAGAGAATACTGGGCCTGGAGCCAGGAAATCTCATTTTTGTGAGTTCAAATATAGCCTTATAAGTTGGAGAAAGAAATGGAAAACCACTCCAGTATCTTTGGCAATAAAACCCAAAATGGAATCACAAAGAGTACGATAAGACTGAAAGTGACTGAACAACAAGTTGAAACACTGTAGAAATGTTTTTTTTTTTCCCCAAAAGACTGGTAGTAAAAGAGGAAACAATTATTATATTAACTCTTTAGTTTAATTAATTAGTCTTCATTTTGTACATAGAAGACAAGGGAAGACTTTTTAAAAAGGATTAACAAAACTACTGCATGATGATAAACAAGGAAAGAGGGGCTGAGACATAAATATGTGCAGAATGGTACTATGCCCAAAGTAGTTAGTAAATAAACAGTAAGTAAAAAAGAAGTAAGATGTACAAAGTTTGGCTTTTGAAGTATTGAATATACTTCTGTGAAAAGAAATTAAAGAAAGTTTAGGTCATAATGATAAGAATTTTTTATAAAATGGACAAGAAGAATAAGATCCCATCAAATATTCTCCACCTTGCTGAAGGAGATAAATTATTGTGTTAAGAATGTGCAGTGGTAGTGCAGTTCAAAATAATACCATTTTTTGTTGGTTTGTGAATGGGTAATAATAGTTAACCTTCTTGCTTACCTTTATAGACCTGATATACAATTTTTTGGGAGCAATTTCAATTTTATTTATTCATATAATTTTCAATTATATGAATGTCCATTATATATTTTGTGGACAAATTTGTGGAATTTTTGCTCTCTCCTTTTCCCATATTTGACTATATTTTATATACAGTCAAATGATATGTCTGTAGGGAATACAAATTTTAGAACTGCAGCTCTTCTCCCTTTAACAGGTGCTATTTAAAAATAATATTTCTGTATCTTAAAGATCTCCAATCCCAAACTTTTCTTAATTCAAGAAATGTTTGAATCAGAATATTTTTAGCACAACAAATAATCTTTTATTCATTTTAATAAATAACTAATCTCTAAACTGATCCAGACATAATGAAAGTCTGTTGTGGGGAAAAATTGTACCTTTTAATATCACAGATAT
Organism: Sarcophilus harrisii; assembly: GCF_902635505.1. Lineage (NCBI taxonomy): Eukaryota > Metazoa > Chordata > Mammalia > Dasyuromorphia > Dasyuridae > Sarcophilus > Sarcophilus harrisii. The sequence continues at coordinate 169,869,279 of NC_045430.1, forward strand.
TTGATTTCTGGGATCACATATTATTATACACTTTTCCACATACTTCTGTTGGCATCAGTAATGAAAAAATCTAGGCAACACTTTTAAACCCAAAATAAGATATAAATGTAAGGTTTTATTGCTAATTATGGTGAGTGAAATTTTACTATAAGTTATGTGGGTTGTTTCTTATATATGAGGAGAAGAAGAAAAACTTTTTACAGTGATTTCAGTTTTACTTTGATTACTTATTAGAAAAACAAGAATAAAACCACACTGCCCAAAAAGCAGACTGCATTTACTTTTTTTGTTTGTTGTTTTCTTTGATTCTTTTTTTGTCAAAATGAGCAAAAAAATTTAAGTGTGCTTTAACAATAGAGAGATTCTATACGAAGAGAGAGCAGACTCCAAACACTGAGGAGACTAAAAATAGATTGTCTCTAGATGAATCGCCAAAAGGGGATATGATCTGGTCCCCAACACAAGACTCTCATAGAAGAAATTAAAAAGACTCTTACAAGAGAACTAGAAGAAAAAATGGGAAAAGGAAAGGGAAGCTTGGCAAGAGAGTCTGAATAAATCATCCCCCTCATTTAAAGATAGAGTAAATAAATAAATCAAATCCCTGAAAAACAGAATTAGTGAATTGGAAAAGGTCAACAATTCCAAGGAAAACAGAATTAGTGAATTGGAAAAAGAAAATAGCTTTCTAAAAAAATAAAATTGGTGAAATGGAAAAAAAAATTCCATAAAACAAAACAATTCACTTAAAAACTCAATTGGACAATTACAAAAAGAAATTTAAAAAGTAAATGAAGAAAATAATTCATTAAAAATCAAAATTAAACAAATGGAAATGAATGACTTGAGGAGATACCAAAAATCAGTCAAGTAAAACAAAACAAAACAAACAAACAAACAAAAAAAAATGAAACAATGGAAAAAAATGTCAAATACCTTCTTGGGAAAACAACAAACATGAAAAATAGATCTATGAGAGACAATCTGAGAATTATTGGACTCCCTGAAAAATATAATGGAAAAAAAAGAGTCTGGACACTATTTTCCAGGAAATTATCAAAGAGAACTGCCTAGATGTTAGAGAAACAGAGGGTAAAATAGACATTGAAAGAATTCATTGATCACTTACTGAAAAAGATTCCAAAATCAAAACCTCAAGAAATATTGTGGCTAAATTCCAGAACTGTCAGACCAAGGAAAAAATACTACAAGCAACTAGAAAAAAACAATTCAAATATAGATGAGCCACCATAAGTATTATTCAAGATCTAGCACCATCTACATTAAAGGATCGAAAGGCCTGGAATCTGATATTCCAAAAGGCTAAGGAATTTGGTATGCAGGCAAGAATAACTTACCCAGCCAAAAATGAGCATTTTTTTTCCCAGGAAGAAGATGGCATTCAAAAAAATGGTGAATTTCATCTATTTCTGATGAAAAACCGGAACTAAACAAAAAGTTTGATCTCCAAATATAGGACTTAAGAGAAACATAAAAAGGTAAAAAGAAATCTTGGAAACTATATTTCTGTGATGAATATACATTAAGAACACATGTACAATTTGGTTTTACAGTTATAATATAAAAAAGAAACTAGATTTGGAAAGGAAATTGTACCAGAAAAAGGGTAAAGTGAGGGTACTACATCTCACAAAGAGGTAAAGGAAACCTATTATATCTGAGGGAAAAAAGGGAGAGGGATGAACATAGTGTGTATCTTACTCTCATCAGAATTAGCTTAAAGAAAAAAATATTAGACATATTCAAATTACAGAGAAACTTCTCTCACCTCATTGAAAAGTGGAAGGGGAAAAGTGAAAAGGGAAAGAGTAAGCTAAATAGAAGGTGATACAGAAATTGTAAGGAAAAAGTTTAAGAAAAGGGGAGGGACTTTAAGGTGGGGGGAGGGATCCTAAAAAGAGAAGGCTGTCAGAAGGAAGTGGTACTCATAAGTTTAATACTGGGAAGGAGGATAAGGTGGAAGGAAAGGAGAAAAGCATAAGTAGGGGTTAACAAGATGGTAAGAAATGCAGAATTAGTCATTTTAACCATAAATGTGAATGGTAAACTCCCCCATAAAGCAGAAGCGGTTAGCAGAGTGGATTAAAAGCCAGAACATTACAATATATTGTTGACAGGAAACACATTTGAAGCAGGCAATATATACATAGTAAAGGTAAAGGACTAGAGCAGAATCTATTATGCTTCCGATGAAGTAAAAAAAGCAGGGGTAGCCATCCTGATCTCAGATCAAGCAAAAGCAAAAATTGATCTAATTAAAAGAAATAATGAAGGGTACTATATCTTGCTAAAGGGTAGCATAGATAATGAAGCAATATCAATATTAAACATATATGCACTAACTGGTGTAGCATCTAAATTCTTAAAAAAGAAATTAAGAGAACTGCAAGAAGAAATAATCAGCAAAACTATAATAATGGGAGATCTCAACCTTTCACTCTCAGAATTAGATAAATCAAACCACAAAATAAATAAGAAAGAAGTAAAAGAGGTAAATAGAATACTAGAAAAGTTAGGTATGATAGATCTTTGGAGAAAACTAAATGGAGACAGAAAGGAGTACACTTTCTTTGCATCAATTCATGGAATCTATACAAAAATTGCCCATATATTAGGACATAAAAATCTCAAATTCAAATGCAGAAAGGCAGAAATAGTAAACGCATCCTTTCCAAATCACAATGCAATGAAAATTACATTCAATAAATAGACCAAAAAAATTGGAAACTAAATAATCTCATCCTAAAGAATGATTGGATGAAACAGCAATTCATAGACACAATTAATAATTTCACCCAAGAAAATGGCAATAATGAGACGTCATATCAAAAATGTGTGGGATACAGCCAAAGTTGTAATAAGGGGAAATTTTATATCTCTAGAGGCCTACTTGCATAAAACAGAGAAAGAGAAGGTTAATGAATTGGGCTTGCAACTAAAAAAGCTAGAAAAGGAACAAATTAAAAGTCCCCAGTCAAACACTGAACTTGAAATTCTAAAAATAAAAGGAGAGATTAATAAAATTGAAAGAAAAAACCTATTGAATTAATAAATAAAACTAAGATTTGGTTTTATGAAAAAACCAATAAAATAGATAAACCCTTAGTAAATCTGATTTAAAAAAGGAAATAAGAAAATCAAATTGTTAGTCTTAAAAATGAAAAGAGAGAACTTGCCACTAATGAGAGGAAATTAGAGCAATAATTAGGAGTTGCTTTGCCCAACTTTATGCCAATAAATTCGATAACTTAAAGGAAATGAAAGAATACCTTCAAAAATACAGCTTGCCCAGATTAATAGAGAAGTAAATTGGGTTAAACAGTCCCATTTTAGAAAAAGAAATAGAATAAGCTATTAATCAACTCCCTAATAAAAAGTCCCCAGGATCAGATAGATTTTCATATGAATTCTACCAAACATTTAAAGAACAATTAACTCCAATGCTATATAAACTATTTGAAAAAATAGGAATTGAAGGAGTCCTATCAAATTCCTTTTATGATACAGACATAGTACTGATACCTATACCTGGTAGGTTGAAAACAGAGAAAGAAAATTATACACCAATCTCCCTAATGAATATTGATGCAAAAAACTTAAATAAAATATTAGCAAAAAGATGACAAAAAATCATCCCCAGGATGATACACCATGACCAAGTAGGATTTATATTAGGAATGCAGGGCTAGTTCAATATTAGGAAAACTATTAGTATAATTGACTATATCAATAACCAAATTAACAAAAACCATATGATCACCTCAATAGATGCAGAAAAAGTATTTAATAAAATCCAACATCCATTCCTAATAAAAACACTTGAGAGTGTAGGAATGAATAGACTTTTCCTTAAAATAGTCAGGAGCATCTATTTAAAACCATCAGTAAGCATCATATGTAATGGGGATAAACTGGAACCATTCCCAATAAGATCCAGAGTGAAACAAGGTTGCCCACTATCACCATTACTATTCAATATTGTATTAGAAATGCTAGCTTTGCCAATAAGAGTTGAGAAAGAGATTAAAGGAATTAGAGTAGGTAATAAGGAAACCAAATTATCACTCTTTGCAAATAATATGATGGTTTACTTAGAGAACCCCACAGATTCTCCTAAAAAGCTATTAGAAATAATCTACAACTTTAGCAAAGTTGCAGGATACAAAATAAATCCACATAAATCCTCAGCATTTTTATACATCACCAACAAAATCCAACAGCAAGAGATACAAAGAGAAATTCCATTTAAAATAACTGTTGATATCATAAGATATTTGGGAATCTATCTGCCAAAGGAAAGTCAGGAATTATATGAGCAAAACTATAAAACACTTTTCACACAAATAAAGTCAGAATTAAACAATTGGAAAAATATTAAGTGCTCTTGGATAGGTTGAGGAAATATAATAAAGATGACAATACTATCTAAACTAATCTATTTATATAGTGCTATACCAATCAGATTCACAAGAAACTATTTTAATGACCTAGAAAAAATAACGAAATTCATATGAAAGAACAAAAGGTCTAGAATTTCAAGGGAACTAACGAAAAAAAAATTCAAATGAAGGCGACCTAGCTGTACCTGCTCTAAAACTATATTATAAAGCAGCCATCACCAAAACATTTGGTATTGGCTAAGAAATAGACTAGTTGATCAGTGGAATAGGTTTGATTCACAGGGCAAAATAGTCAATAGCTATAGCAATCTAGTGTTTGACAAACCCAAAGATCCCAACTTTTGGGACAAGAATTCACTATTTGACAAAAACTGCTGGGAAAACTGGAAATTAGTACGGCAGAAACTAGGCATGGACCTACACTTAACATCATACACCAAGATAGCAACAAAATGGGTTCATGAATTAGGCATAAATAACAAGATTATAAATAAATTAGAGTAACATAGGATAGTTTACCTTTCAGAACTTGTAGGGAAGGAATTTGTGACCAAAGAAGAATTAGAGATCATATTGATCACAAAATAGAAAATTTTGATTATATCAAATTAAAAAATTTTGTACAAATAAAACTAATGCAAAAAACAAGATTAGAAGGGAAGTAATAAACTGGGAAAACATTTTTACAGTTAAAGGTTCTCATAAAGGCCTCCTTTCCAAAATACATAGAGAATTGACTCCAATTTATAAGAAATTAAGCCATTCTCCAATTGATAAATGGTCAAAGGATATGAACAATTTTAAGATAATGAAATTGAAACTATTTCTACTCATATGAAAGGGTATTCCAAATCACTATTGATCAGAGAAATGCAAATTAAGACAATTCTGCGATACCACTACTCTCAGATTGGCTATGATGACAGGAAAAGATAATGACGAATGTTGGAGGGGATGTGGGAACACTGGGACACTGATGCATTGTTGGTGGAGTTGTGAACGGATCCAGCCATTCTGGAGAGCAATTTAGAATTATGCTAAAAAAAGTTATCAGACTATGCCTACTCTTTGATCCAGGAGTGTTTCTACTGGGCTTATATTCCAAAGAAATACTAAAGAAGGGAAAGGGACCTGTATGTGACAAAATATTTGTGGCAGCCCTTTTTGTAGTAGCTAGAAACTGGAAATTGAATGGATGCCCATCAATTGGTGAATGGTTGGGTAAATTGTGGTATATGAATGTTATGGAATATTATTGTTCTTTAAGAAATGACCAGCAGGATGAATACAGAGAGGCTTGGAGAGACTTACATGAACTGATTGATGCTGAATGAAATGACCAGAACCAGAAGATCATTAGAAACTTCAACAACAATACTGTATGAGGATGGATTCTGATGGAAGTGGATTTCTTCAACAAAGAGAAGATCCAATTCAGTTACAACTGATCGATGATGGACAGAATCAGATATATCTAGAGAAGGGACACTGGGAAATAAATGTGGACTACTTGCATTTTTGTGTTTCTTTCCAGGTTATTTTTACCTTCTGAATCCAATTTTTCTTGTGCAACAAGAGAACTGTACAGATCTGCACACATATATTTTATCTAAGATATACTTTAACATGTTTAACATGTATGAGACTGCCTGCCATCTAGGGGAGGGAGTGAAGGGAAGGAAGGGAAAAGATGGAACAGAAGTGAGTGCTAGGGACAATGTTGTAAAAAAAAAAAAAAAAAGTACCCATGCATATGTTCTGTCAATAAAAAGCTATATAAAAAAAGATATTCCAAGAGTTATTGTTTCTCTAGTGTTCAATTCACAATTTTCTATGAGGCTTTGATTATGAATGCTTTGTCACTATTGTTTTATTCTGTGTTTGTGTCTTGATTCTTGATTTTCCCTGTCAATATAATAACTTATGGTAAGGTTCTTTTGTTGTGTTTTGCTCATTTTTGAGTCTATTTTTTGAATTTTAAACTTTATGTTAAATTTTAGGTTCCTTTCTCAGGTTGGATAGAGTACTCCCAAGTTTCAGATTCTTCATGATTGTGTTATCTAAGTTGGTTCTGAGAGCTTGTAAGTTTTTGGTGCTTTCAAAGTGTATAATCTAAGGAATGGTGTGGTCACTGCTCTCCTGGTCTGTTGCTTTGGTTTTTACAGAGAGAGGGACTTTGTTCTTTAACTAACAACACACTTCCTGACTTTGGAGCTCTCCTGGAGCCACAAAAGTGAAAATCTGTTCAAGAGTCATCCATCTGTCCAAGAAAATCCCCTTTTTGACTTGGAATTGATAACAGTTGCCCTCCTCCCCTTGTAAGCAACCATGGACATTCTTCTCTTTTGTGGAACTGTGACCTGGGCCCTCATACCCCTTCAGATGCAGTTAGGCTATTCTTTGCTTTGGAACTGCAACCTAGAATTACTGAGTATGGACAATGCAACAAGGCCCTGAACCTAAACCCAGCAAAGTATCTTCTTTATTCTATTTGTGATCAGTTATCCAACTTTATCACCAATGGACTGAGTACTCCTGAAGCTGCTGCTATTGTTACAACCCTTTCTAAAGTTTGCTGCTGGCATTGCTGCGGAATGGCAGGTCCTGAACCCTAGCACTTCCCCAGTGTGACAGACATTTTCTGCCAATTTCCTAAAGTGTCTTAAATGAATTGAAAAATTGCTTTAAAAGTGTCTCTGATACTCCATAATTCTATTCGAGGTGTTACTTATTATATAGTTATTTGGAGGATAATTTGGGACAGTTCACATGAGTTCCTGCCTCTATTCTGTCAGTTTCAACATAGATGAAAGCTACATTTCTAAAGAAAAAAAAAGTGATTTGGGTCTATAGTTTCGAAAACAGCATGGGAAGGGAAGTAATCAAAGTAAGATGACTGACATAAAATTGCTCCATATACTGTAATGAGAACATATACTCTTCTTTGACTTTCTAAGTTCATTATTACTTTCTTTTGCTGGTTCCATAATATCTATAATATCATATACAGAATGATTTTGAAGGTACATAGTCAGTTCTAACCTTTCTCCTGAGACTATATCCTCTAGCATCAGTAAATGTTTGCTGTATATCTTGACCCAGATTGCACATCAACATCTCAAACTTATTATCTATCAGTCCATCCTCCAGGTTTTTCTATTTCTACTGAAGGTATCATCATTCTAGTCACCTTAATTAGGTTCACATCCTTTAGAACCAATGTTAATGGATTATTGGTAACTTTGGAGAGAATACTTTCAACTGAGTGATGTTTGGAAGTAAAGCACCTTGCAAATAATGAAATGAGTAATAAATGCATGTTGCATGTATAAAAATATTAACTTATCAGCAGTTAGTCATTTGATAGTAGTCATTTTCAACCCAATTGCCTTTTAAGAGTTTCTGTTTTGTTTTGCTTTTGTCTACTAAGCGCGAATTTTAAGAGTCTGATCAGCTTTGCTTTGCTCCAAATGCTGGCAGGTGTCCAGTTCTGTTCAAATCATGTTTTCTGGATTTTGTTCAATTATGCAGATAAATTTATCCCTGGGCATAACTCATTTTCATTTTCTTTTCAACAGATCATATTCCCCCTCCCTTTTTGTGATATCCTAAATTTTCTGACTGGGTTTTTTTAGCATATAATCTATAACTATATATCCATTTTTACTATTACTTCTTTGATTTGTGAGTTCTGGACCTAGAAACCATATTTTAGGTATATTTTCTTTCAAATTTCTTTGGTAATGACTCGTTCATTTTATTTTACTTTTTCCTCTTGGAGGTAATCTTCTTTTGTGATTTCTAGGAATATAGTGTCAGGATTTTATTTTGATTTTGTTTTTCTGAGAACTCAATAAAATTATTTCTTTGTATGCCATTTTCTAGGTCAGTTTTTTGAAAAAAGAATAACTCTCACATAGTGTGATGGATCTGGGGTAGAAGAGCTTTTGGGAAACATACAGTTAAACCTATTTGTTTTATAGATAAAGAACCTGATGCTTAGACAAACGATTCAACCAATATAACATATAGTATAAGTGATGGAATTCAGACCTATGTCACTGGATTCCAGAGAGTTATCTTTCTATGTCTAACACTTCATCAAAATATTATTTCACTGTTATCACACAAATTTGTTCATAATTTGCTGCAACTTTTTTCTTTTATAATGTAGCTTTTTTCAACTTCCAACTTTTTTTTTAAACAAGATATCTACTACTTTTCTTAAGACTCCCTTCTGACCCTTCATTTTGTGGATTAGATCCCCAATAAACTCTCAAACTCCTGTGGCAATTATTGTTGATATATTATAATCTGTTGCTTAATCCTAGTATCTTCATCTTTTATCCTATAGTATTTTTCATTAAAATAGTATACTATAATTGATAAAATCACTTTCAGAGTTTAGATCACTTAGATCGGTCTTATGCCCAATATTTACATTTTAAATTTTTTTATTTTATTCTAAACTTAAGAAATAATACAAGCATTTCCATAATACAGTGGAAAAAAAGATCTTATATGAAATTGCAAATAGATTATGTACAATTTGGTAATTCCTTTAAAATATATAATGCAGTTATCAAGTAACTTTCCTCTTATTTTTCCCTCCTCCTTCCCTCATTTAAGAAATGGTTACTAATATGCACACACACTTGTGTGTTTGTGTATTCTATCTATATTATTTATCTACAGATTATATTTATAAATTCTATACATATTTCTATTTATCACTTCTTTTCCTGGATGCAGATAACATCTTCCTTCATATGTATTTTATATTTAATTTGGATATTTTAATAATCAAAATGACTTAGTCATTCAGCATTGTTCTTAGAACAATATTGCTGTTACTATATACCATACACCCTTAGTTCAGCTTACTTGGTTCTTCATTATTTCATTCATCTCTAACAAATATTAGCTTTGTGATCCTAGAAAACTCAATATATCTCTTAATTCTCCAGGCAATCTCAAAGACTTAAAGTTGAGGAGATGCCCATATATACTGCTAAGGGACTTCTGGATCAGAAATTACATATATAAAAGGGACATGATGGAATAAGCTCGAATTAGCTCATTAAATTAGTATGGGCTTTTTGTTCTTGTTGTTCAGTTGTTTCAGTCATGTCCAATTCTTCATGACTCCATTTGAGGTATTCTTGGCAAGGATATTGAAGTGTTGCCATTTCCTTCTTCTACTCATTTTTTTTAACAGATAAAGAACTGAGGCAATCAAAAGTTAAGTGAATTCTTCAGATAAATAAGCTAGTAAGTATCTGAGGCCAAACTTAAACTCAGGTTTTCCTGATGCCAGGCCCAGCACAGTATCCTGTCTTCCCAGTTGCCCCAGTAAGAACATTTACAATTCAGAAATTTGCAAACAAATTTGCAATTCCACTCATCAGGGCTTGTTTTATTGTTATTTTTTTCTAATTTCTCAGACTTTTAGAGATGGAGAAAATGCTAATCATTCAGACTAATCTCACATTTTTTCCCAATATGCTGGCTATTAAACAATTACCAGAATATTACTGACTATACCAATGAAATCACAGGTTCAAAAGACGCCTTAAAAATCTTGTTTGTGTTAGCAGTTTTTCTTTGTTTCCTCATGTTCTCTCTGCAACAACACATTTGCGCGCACACACACATACACACAAACACACACACATACACACACACACTCATTTTGGTGGTTAAACATTTAAACTTCCTCAACTAAGTGGAGTCTAAGAAACTGGATGAATTGATGCAGAGAGAATGTATATTATTATGTTGGAAAGGAGGATGACTTTTAATGAATGTCTATTCTGAGCTGCTATTAGTTCCAGCTTTTAAAACTCCCTTGGGTTACTGACTCATCTAAATGTATTAGTAAAGCACCTAAAGTTGGGGGATTGGGGAGATGCCTATAGTTCATAATGGGTGTAAATAGTTTGTCCTTGCTGTATTTTTTAAAAATTTTATGAAGATTACCTGGCAGAAACTCTATCTCTCTGACTGTTCTTTTTTCATTTGGCAGATTTCTTATTATTTTTCAGGATAAAGGGAAGTTAAAATACAATTCTTCATTCTGCCATCTTATTAGATGTTCCAAAGATATAGATATGGGAGAAAGAAATAAAAAAGTAAAGACATGAGTTGAATTTGGTTAAAACTAATCCTGAATAAACTTTATCTTAATTGTAAAAAAGGTGCTTTAAAGATGTTCACTGTTTTTTGGGGCCCCAAGTAACTACATCTATGGCATATTTAGCCATCCTAGCATGCTTTAGTAATGAATTCAGGATGCAAAAAGTGCCCTATTGGAAGACAACATTAAAGTGTTTTCTAAAGACTAAATATACACAGATATTTTGCTCTAGAATTTAACTCTGCATCAGCTAAAAAGTCAATACACATGGGACAAAAGTGCCCTATTTAAACTATGCAAAAACAAAACAAAACAGGAAGAAGTAGACTGCCTATTCTTTTAAGTTTTTGAAAGTGATAGTTTTCCTCTCTTGGGTAGCTCCTTGTTTGAATATGGAACTATTTTAAATAATACTTTCCTATTGTAAAAATTCAGCAACAAAAAACCGGAGGTATATTGTGTTAGTCAGATGGCTATCCTGAGGCGTTTTTACAAGGTAAACAGAGGAAACAACCTGATGAAAATTATGACTATAAAAGGTAATTATTGCTTACTGCATTAAAATGTGACAATCAGCTTCAAAAGACAATGATTCATTTTAATAAAATAATCAGTGTAATAACACTAAATTATCTATATATTCAAGATGTACCTATAATTAAATACCACCTGCTGTATCCTTGTAGTATTCACACATATGAAAAACACAAAATAGCTGTCATTTTTGGATTATTAGTTTTAAACATCTTTATTCTTCTAATGAAACGGATATAGTTAGTATTCGGTTGTGTCTGATTCATCATGATCCCATTTGGGGGTTTTCCTGGCAAAGATACTGGAGTAGTTTGCCATTTCTTTCTCTAGCACATTTTATAAACGAGGAAACTGGGTCAAAGACCCAATATCACATAGCTCGTGTCAGAGATGAGATTTGAACTCTTGAAGATGAGTCTTCTGGACTCTTAAGCCTGGCATTCTATTCACTGTGCTGCCTAAAATTATTATTAAAATCAAGAATACATATGACTTTTAGTTTTCCATATTTCAAACAAATGTTTGACATGTGTGAAAGTGTTTTTCATCAATTCCACTTCTTTGAAAATGTCACTCTGATAAGTAAGAGCCTTTGCATGTTATCTCCAAGATTCAGCAATGTTTTCTCTCAATGGAACATAAAAGGTAAGGCATGTAAAGTACTTTTTTTGTTTTCTGTTTTTGGTTTTTGTTTTAAGCATGGGTTTCAGCACTTACACACTGGAAGTATTCAAAGAACATAGCACATTTTTGGAAAGTTCTTAATGAGATTGAACAGCAATTTTTTGACATTTGAGATGTTGCTTCTAGCAAAAGCCAGAATTTGTTTATACTAAAATGTTGTTAATAAAGTGGGTAGTGCCATTTTTGGCAAAAAGAAACAATAAGGCATGACTATATATAATAGGATCCAACTTCTTTCTGTGGCTCATAAACTCCTTCTGAAGGAAATTTTAAGGAGTAGCTGTGGTAGCATCCTTAAATTATTGTGTTCCTAGCCACCTATTTGAATATATAAGTTCTGCTATGACTATTTATGAGATTTTTGTCCCATTACTAGTTATATCTTATAACGATAGGATTACTATTTAATAACAATATATTTAAGATAACATTTTATAGAATCATCATTTCATAGCCAAACACCTATTTATTATTTTAAAAGATATTATATTAAAAAGTTCTATAATTAATTTATTGTTTTTCATATGTTTCATATCTGAGTCCTTATGAATTCATTTGTATTTTTCTTTGGCAAAGATAGTGGAATGATTTGCTATTTTTTCTCCTGCTCATTTTTACAGATGAAGAAGTGAGGCAAACATCATTAAATGATTTACCCAGAGTCATACATAGCTAGTAAATATCTGAGGCAAGATTAGTACTTAGGAAGTTGAGTCTTTCTGAGTCTGGTCCAGATTCTCTATCCACTGTGTCACCAAGCAGCCTGTAATCGATTTAGATAAATCCTAAAAATGGAAAATCCATGTCCTAATTACTTCTTTTTCAAAGAATCAAGAAAGATAATAATTAAACATTCTTAAGTCACAGAGAATAACATGATAAATCCATTATAATCTTTCTTTTGGTAAATAAAACCTACAAAATATAAGGCCATGTTTTCATTTCAAAGGAATCCTAAAAGGAAAATGTATTTTACGTTGAAAATAACCTCTTATTACTCTTTAAATTTACTAGATTATAAAGTAAAAATAGACTTTATAATACAAGAAATTCTGTGAAATTCACTAATAAAAGTCAAAATTATTAACAATATTGATGTGACAGATAAAACAAAGTAGATTTAAACAGATAGATGTGTTCTGTATAAGAACAAAGATGAAATGGTAGATGCAAGTCAGAAAGATACTAATAGGACAATATGTTCAGTTAAAAAATATTTTATTTTTTCCAAATTTCATTAGATTTTATTTCTTGAAGAAGAAGCTAAATTTCCATGTCGAAATATGAAAATCCTACTGGGGCTTAGAAAAAATAAACAAAAAATACATGATAAACCATATCTAAGAAGTAGAAGAGAGGTCAGATAAAAAGGGGAGTTGAAAAATGAAGCAGAAATGTCCTTGTCACAGTATACTCTAAAATTTTTGGCAGCCATTTACCAATTTTAATGCCTTTGGGACCCTCCCTCATTGACATCACAAAGTTAATGCAATGTTTTCAATAACTGTTCTGTTAATCTGGGAACCAGCATGGCCCAGGGTACTCAGGAGGCAGGAGAGAGGCAGTAAGAAGTAATAAGATAATTTTGCCATCTTTCCTCAGATTCCAACTTGCTACCTTTTGCCCTCTGCACAGATTCTAAATAGTTTATCTGAATACACAAATGTCCTTGCCTTTTAAAAGTACAGTAAATAATGACTTTTAAATTTAACAATATGTTGTATTTAATATTCCTTTTTCCTTCTATGTACATACCTTCCTTTCTTTTCACCCCTATTTTTTTACTGTTAACATTTTTCTGAACTCTTCATTTAGTAAAGAAAGCATCAATTCAGTATTTAATTTTTTAATATATTCATTAAAATTAGTCCTCTAATCTTGGTTTCAGACTATACTGATATTATTGATAATAGTGATATTATATATATAATATACATATATACATATATACATATATATATATATATAACACAACGAATGAAAACAGTCATTTAGCTTAATAAATATCATGGTGTATATAAAAAACTTTTTGAAATAATACTGGTAAGCAAACTCCCCAATTTAGATTTCAGAATAGCAGTTGCCAATGGTAGCAATGGGATATGGTCAATAATAGGTCACAATAATATTCTAGTCAGTGGGAGAACTAAGTGTATTCATTTTCTTTGTGTCTGCCCCAATGGGTTAAATAAACTTTTCAAACATTGGCTTGCTGATATTTGTAAAGTGATGACTTTTCTATTAAAGACTAACAGTCTTTCTGATGGTGGAATGAGCAATTTGTTAAGTGTTCTCTACTGTTGGAGGACAAATCCTGTACTGGTAGGTATCTCATTCAGGAGAAAATAATACATTACTGAACACTGTTTTTCATTAAAAAAAAAGTTAAGTGTTTTTCTCTTCATGATTCAGTGTCAGCAAAAAGAATTAGATTGAAAAGGAAAATATCTATTAATAAAGCTCAGGGTCAGGAAAAAACATAAATCATGCTATTACTTTTCTCTAAAAGACATGAGTTGTAACCTTATAATTCTTGTTACAGACCTATTCATCATAACTTTCTAAGTAAATGTATATAAGACATCTTAGTTTGCTTCCCACTCTCAAACACATTTTATTAAAATAAAACTTATGTGTCTTTTTCAGAGTCTTCAAAATACATTCTTTGTTCATTGACCATAAAATCACAGAATTTTAGAATAGCAGATTGACTGTATACGAGATCTATACTCTTCTTATTTTGACAGAAGTACTGAATAAAGAAGAGTAGATTTGAAGTTTCTCTTCTTATAATAATCAGGATAGCACTAAGGGAATTGGAAGCATCCATATAATACAGATAGTTTTAATAGGTAAATCTCGGGAATTTGAAACTTGAGGAATTGACTGGGGTAAGGTAATTTCATCCCATATAACACATGAGCTAAAACTCAAGAATTTCCAAGCTGTCATGTAAGATATGAATTATAGCTTTATTACTAAGATTGCCTGGACAAAAAAAGAAGGAAGAGGAAATCTATATTCTGGACTTCGAATGAAACATAAGTAATTCCTCATCTATGATCAGGAAAGAGGACAAACCTTGAATAATATTATAAAAACATTCCCAATAAGCATAGTAGTTTTGGTGTTCTGTGATATTAGAACACAGCAATAGAAATCATTAGCTCAATGCTATCTCAATTAAAAGTTATCAGTTTGGACTATGAAAATCAATATAGCAAAGTCTTAATAAACTTTAGTGAGTGATGATCACAGGATCAAAAATTCCAAGCCAGACACAACCTTATATGCCATAGATGACATTTCTAACTACATGATTTCATAGATGAGATACCTGAGGCACAGAAATTAAGTAACATGTCCAAAATTATACAGGTATTAACTTGCAAAAGCAGGATATACTAAGGTGCTCAAAATGAAAGAATGAATGAATTACTAGGAGATTTTCCTCCTGTGGAACAATTTTTTTTGACCATCATGTAGGATAAGAAAGCATCTAAAAGGGACCCAAACCAAAGATAATACATCCAGCAAATGATCTGTTTAAGTAAGGGAAAACAAATCAAAACAAGATTTACTTCAAAGAGATTTGCAAATGCTTATTGGAATGCATTTTTTCACATAAAGTTATTATACTAAAGATATGTCACATAAAGTAAAGTGATCTTGCTCAGAAAATCCATTCCAACTTTAATCTTGTCAAAACAGAAGGATAAGGATAGAGGAAAATATTGGGAATTAAAGAATAATGTGTTAAGAATTAAGAAATTTGAAATACATTAAATCATTATTAAATTATGATTGAAGTATACTTTTACAAAAAAGAAATAGTGTTTAAGAGTCCTCCTACAAATATTCTCACAAGGAAAAAAAAAAAAGAAAAAAATACCCTCCTTATCTCCTAACTTTCCTTGAATGTGGCCATAAGATCTGAAATGGCTTTATGACAGAAGGAAGGTATTCATTTGGGTTGGACCATTCAAATTCTTTTATCCAGTCAAATCTGGGACATGGCTCAAGGAGGCATTCTGTGGCCATGGCCATTGATTAAGATTACCTCTCTTTTCTCACTTTCTAAAGAGAAACTATGATTTACTCATCCAAACTCATTCCCCACACATAGTTTATAACTTTTTGTGACGACCACGCTAGCACCCCAGGATACCTCAGAATCAGCCAGAGTTGGGATAAGCAAAAGTCCTCAGTCTTTATTCTTGGTCTTTAGATACAGGATTGAACAGGATGGAAGCAGAATCTCCGCAACCGCCTTCTCCCTTGTCTACCGCCAAAAAGAGACTCTGGCTCGTCTTATTCCACCCCCTAATCCCTCCTCCAATCCTCTGTATACACCAATCATCAAGCCAGCACAGGATACTGGAAAGGACCATTTTCCAAGCATATGCCCATAGAGTATTGTCCAATCAGTAGTTAGCCTTAAGTGCTTGGCAGTCCTGACCTCAGTACATCGATTCAATAGTTTCAGTCCCTTACAACTTTTGCTTTATTTTAAAAATTAAACTGACATTTTGTATTATCAAATATACTTTCTAACAAAAACACAAACATATGTATTTAGATATGTTAAATGATTAATTTATTATTAACATAAGGAGAGAGATGTGTTTTAAGTTTTGTAGTATGGAGTGAACATTCAACATTGTATTTGGCAATAGCTATTTTGCCAGGGTTGACATTATTGAAACAGTTCAAATCATTATGTATATTGTTATTTTCTCTGTGATTTTCTTTTTTGCATCACTTCATGTAGATCATCTTCCTGTGTTATTTTGAATTATTCATCTGTCCTTTCTTAATAGTGTAAAGCAATACTGTTACATTTATATAAATCTTTGAAGGTATTGCCCCATTTGGACAAATATTTTATTATCATAAATGATAATTAAATGGTTTATGACATGACTAGTTACAGTATTTTAATTTTTAAAAATTGATCATAACTTACTCTTCCTAATTCTTTATCTTCAAGGGCTAGAACTCCAGTACTTTCAGTAAAGAGCTTTACTTTGACCACAGGTCGAGGATGAGTAGTGGTAAAATCTCCTTGGGTACCCCATCTGTAATAAAATAACAGAAAGATTTTAATTTCTTCTTAAAAGAAAGATTTAATTTTACCCATTATTAGACTTATGCTCACAGAAGGCAATGTTAAACCACATAATATCTTCTGTGGCATCATGAGATTAATTTTTATCTTTTATTGTTGTGAAAGGACAGATGGCACAATCAAGGAGAAAAAACAACATTAAGAAAAACACTTTGTGACCATTATGTAGTTATTAGTCTATTAGAAACAAAAATGCATTATTTAATTATGTTAAAGATGATTCCTCCAGTGCAAACCAAATTATGACTTAATGAATAGTTCAAACTAACTAAAAGTTTACTTCATAGTTGTTAAAAATAATTTGACTCTCCAGCTGTAGTAAGAAACCACTGAGCAAGCAAATAAATCTGAGCAATGAATTATATCAGTTTTAGAAGTTTATTAGTAACAACAATTTGAAGATGTTTATATTTTCACAAACTAAAGAATAATGGTAAGTTCAGCTTAGGTAAAAATGATAATTAGACTTAAAACTCAGTTGTCAAGCATTTGTCCGATATTTTTTCATCTAAGATTAAAAAATGTTGCTGGTTTTAATATATAACACGAATCTTCTGGAAGGAATTTTTCCTACCTTTTTCTTAGGTCCTCCTTAGAAAATATGCTTTACTCATTAAAATACTATCTTGAACTGTATCTACTACACTCTTTTGTAAGAAAAAATTTTTTTTAAATTCTGACAAAGGAAAAGAAAATGTATTATTAATATATAAATGTCTTGCAGTTAATTTCCCATTATACTCTCCCAGGAATGAAATAAGTCTGGCGACATCTGGTTTTCCAAATCATTGTAGGAAAATAACATGTTTTCCTGGCTTATCTGTTAATTAATAACATCTTTACTTCACATAAATCTATTTCAGCTTATTTGAAGGATTGCATGACAGAGGCTTAATTCTTAATACATGTCCTAAAAATCACTTCTATCACAAGATATCTTATCAAATCTTATTCCTAAATAGTTCAGATCACAAGTTATGTGAGAGTCAGTACAGCTTGAAGGAAAGATTACAGATAAAAATATCATGTTTTCCAAGAGGAAATAGCATACACACACACACACACACACACACACACACACACACACACACACACTTCTAATTCTAACAAAACGAGACCTATAATTATTTGGCCTTTTGAATATGAATCTTTTTTCAAATCCTGTCAGTTTTCACATAAAGTATCATAAAACTAAATAAAGCAAATCCTATTATTTCTGTGATTATGTGAATAAGATTTCATATTTAGAAAACAAATCCATTTGCCAATGATAAAATGAAAGTATTAACCGTGAAAAAATATCATTACCCAATTGTGAACTTAGATTGCTCATAAAATGAGTGAATGATAAAGTACTGTTTTTACAAATCTATAAAATGGAGATACTTTTGGATAAAAATGAAGGTTGCTAATCATAGAATATGGATGGTAAATAAAATAAATAAGACATAGTGAATAACACATGTAAATTTACATTACCCTAGTTGGTTTTTTTTAAAAACTATGTCAGTGGAATATACTACCAGTCTTAAAAAGGCTTTGGGTACAGTGGGAGTGATTAAGCAGTTAAAACTTAATATCTACTACTACTAAGATTTTAAGTAATTAAAACTGAAAAACTAGAGATACCTTTGGGACACTTTGCAAAACCCTTAATTGCCTAAGTTTAGACAAGCTCAGCACCAGGTTGAACACACAATTATTATCCTTATTACTACTATTCTTAATCATTATTTTGGACTTATTAGGACTATCATAAGACACTAAAGGATTATGCATTAATAGTGGGAATATTCACATTGATGAAATTTCAATTATCTCTCCATGCAAATAAGTGTCATATACCTAGTTAACCCTGATTTCTCTCTTGAGTTCCAATGCCACATATCCAACTGCCTACTAGATAGCTTTACCTGTAAGTGGCAGCTCAAACTTTAGCAATCCAAATCTGAACTTATTTCTTTTAATAAACCTGATCCTTCTATAAAATCTCCTGTTTCTGACATGTGGTCTTGTAAGATTTGGCAACACAACAATAAAAAAAACTGGTGAGGTATTGTTGACCATATCTCTCCTAATAAGTTCTAATGTCACAGCCTCTGCAGAAGAAAGATTTAATTACATATCAGTTCAACTTAATAATCTCAATATTTTATTTTATACTTTGTTTTTCATAGGCCAGAAGTACAATTAAGCATGCAGATACAGAAAAGTGCTCCTGCTTAATCTGAGAAATGACAAATGAGAAAATTATACTTTTGCAGGGTTCTTCAGTTCTGTCTCTGAAGGTCGATAGCATTTTTCATCATGAGTCGTCTGAAATTATCTTGGATCATTGTATCCATCAGAAAAGCCAAGTCATTCATTATTGATCATAATCATTACAATACTGTTGTTACTGTGTATACTGATCTCCTGGTACTTTTCATTTCACTGTCATTTGTTCTTATGGTCTTGCCATGTTTGTTTGTTTGTTTTTCCTGAAAGCAAGCTCCCTCATCATTTCCCACACTAAAATAGAGCTCCATCTCAATTAAAATACCACAACTTATTCAGCCACTCCCCAGTAAATGATTATCCCCTCAATTTCCAATGTTTTGCTATCACAAAAAAGAGCAGCTATAAATAATTTTGTACATAGAGGTCCTTTTCCTTTGATGTCTTTGAGATATAATACTAGTAGTATTATTGCTAGGTCATAGTGTATACACAGTTTTATTCCTCTTTGTGTGTATTCAAGGTCCATATTTTTACCTTTATTTCCCTCCCAGAATTTAACACAATGTGAGGCACACAAGTAATTAGTTGAATATCTGTTGACTAATGAATAACTATAATGTACAGTACTATATACGCCCATAGTATAACTATAATTCAGATTACTTTTATCTGGGTTCATCAGGGAAGGCTTTATGGAACTTTAAATTGGGGCTTAAAGAGAGAAGACAAGACTTTAAAAAAAATAACATAAGTAGAAGGTAGTGAAATTATTATTCAGATAGAAGCAAATGAAGAGAGGGTACATTTTGAAAATGGTGATTAGTTCAGCTTAAATATTATATATATATATATATATATATATATATATATATATATATGGATAAAGAAGAAGAATGAAAAAAGCAAGCAGCTTAAATATCAAGCTAAAGAATTTACACTTCACTAGGCCATTGAAGGATATTAAGGTTTTTAATTTTAATTTTTTAAAAAAATTAATTTCTCGGTTTTCATTTTTCTTATCTATGAAATGGGAGGCTGGAATAGATTAGTGGTTTTTAAATTGAGATTCATGACTTTTTTTTTTAAATTTTTGATAGAAAATTAAAAATAATTGGTTTCCTTTATAATCCTACATATTTTATTGTATATATTTAAAAATATTATTCTGAGAAGGGGTACATGATTTCACCATTATTTGAAAGGTATTCAACATACACACACTACAAGTTAAGAAACTTTGGACTAGAGGAACTTTATATTTCCTTATAGGCCCTTTTTTACCTTACCACAGAGAGGCCAATTTGACCAAATTGTTCGGTTTCTCACATTAGATACTTTTGTCTGATTCTCTCCAACTATTCTGGTTGTCAATCAAGTCAATTGTATCAATATTATCAGTTATTACTTCAATGTGGCATTTTTTTATAATTTTCTTCCATGAACTCAGCTAAGCTGATTTTTTCTGAGACGACTTCTCTCTTTCCCATTCAGAAGTGGAAAATGTGACCATGCTTTACTATGCTCCCCAAAGGGGAATCACATAGCACTTACAAAAGTATCTTCTTGTTTCCCATACCAGACCTCTATAGTCTCTATTATTTATAATGCTTTCCCTTTTAACATTTTCTGGGCCACTCTCTTTAAGGATTGCTTTAAAAATCATGTTGTTACTGCCCTTTGAATCTTCAGGATGCTTCCAAGGGATTTCCAGCTTTCTTCAAAATGGTGCCCTTCAAGATTTAACTTCAGTCCTACTTTCTGCAACCCTTGTTTAGTTTTTCTCAAAGTGTTACAGGCTTCCTCCTGAGATATTCTCTCTCTCTCTCTCTCTCTCTCTCTCTCTCTCTCTCTCTCTCTCTCTCTCTCTCTCTCTCTCTCTCTCTCTCTCTCTCTCTCTCCTCTCTCCCTCCCTCCCCTCCCCTCCCTCCCTCCCTCCCTCCCTCCCTCCCTCCCTCCCTCCCTCCCTCCCTCCCTCCTCTTTTTCTCCCTCCCTCCCTCCCTCTGTCTCTATAATTAGGACTGGATACATTCTTTTTTACTTGATGTTAGCAATTCACTGGGGTTTTGATAGTATTTTTCTCAGGAGGTGTGGCTATGTCCACTGACACCTTCACTTAAGAAAACTGGTGGAATCTTCAGGGTCATAACTAGTAATAAAAACCTCTAAGTCAGCTTACTTAGAAACTAATCAGTTGCCCTGGTCTATTATTATGGTTACCTGTAGAAGCCTTCCCTTTGTGCTGGGGAACAATTGTAAAGTGAGCTTTTCAAAAGTTTTTCTTACTGGAAAATCTTTAGACATATGAAACCAAGAAACTTGGAGGAAAAAAGACTGTTCTTATGAATCTATACAAGTCTCCCCACCCCTGACTGAATAACTATAATGAGAGAGTGGTGGAAGCTGCTCTACACACTACTCCCTATAGTCCTGTTTAAGGAAAGTTTCCTCCACTTTCTTACTTTAAAACTCCCAGCAGGCTTCAGCCAAAGTGCTAAAGTACTCAGCTACTACCTAGCCCTGATTGTCCCCCACAGTCCTGGATAAACAAAAGCAGTCCAGTTGGAATTTTCAACTAATAGGTTTCATGATGGCTCCTACTTGCAACTTTGCTGTTTTAATCTGTAACTTTAAAAATAAAATCAGGATAGGAAATTCATCATAAACTGAGAGGAAAAAAACAAAGAGATTAACAAGAGTGATGAGAGTGAATAGGACTATGACATTTAAGCCCAGAAGACTGTATGCTCTTGGAAAATATGTTTTTATGTTTTTCATTTTATTTGGTCAACCAAAGACTTGCAAATACATGTTTACAAATAGGGAAAGGAAGAATTTTCTTAGTATTAGTAGAGCTTGATTATAGCAATAACTAGATCAGGTCAAGTCATCAAGAATTAATTGTCTACTGTATTCCAGGTACTGTGCTAAGAGCCAGGGGCATCCCAGTTCTTAAGGTGTTCATAATCTAAACTTCTAGTTTTTCTTAGAAAAAGCATACAATTCATGAGCATAAATGTGGGGATTCCATGTGGTTCAGAGAAATGAAAAACATTCCGGTGTTAATATATGAACTGTGAGATTTTAAAATTTGATATAAATTACTGTTTCACTAATACTTCATCAAATTGCTATTTTCCATCATTTTCTAAGTTTTAAACTCCTTTATATGAATATTTAGTTCCCTATTCCATTCTTATAAGTCAGCCTCCACCCATCCTTAGGAGAAACTTAAGAAAAGGTCAAATGTATTCCAAGAAGCACCAATGAAAAAGATTTCAAAGACTAAGCTATTAGTACTCCAGACTAGAAATCCTCATTCTCTGATTCTAGTCAATTGGTAGCTCATTAATGCTCTCACATTGCTACAGATTATGTCACTATTTTCAAAATTTCTCTTTTATGACTAAAAAAACTGTCTTAATTATAGGAAGTGTCCTTTGTTATTGAGGAACCCTGTACTCTATTTGTTTGCATTACCAGCTTTGCTAATAAATAGATAATTCTTGGAACTGTTGCCTCACTCTGTCTTATTCACATATTTCTAACATGAAAATCGGTGCTACATGAATAATTTGTTTTAAAATGGCATCTCTAAATGAAAAAACCATTCAATATGAAAACTTAAAAATTCTATATCGAATTAATTTACAACATTCAGTATAAGAGGTAGTAATTATGAGAAACATTAAATATTTTCTACTTAATTGGCATGTTTGAATACTTTCAGGAATTAACACTAATTATACTTCTATTTTCAACATATTAAATAACAAAAGAATACATTATTTTTTGCATGCAATTTGCTTTTACTGGAAAAATACTTTCTTCACTTTCACAAATGCATTATTTATGAGAATTCAGACTTGCTTTAAGTGAATAAAAGCCCCTGCAATGCACCTTTACTTTAGCAGTAGGAGTTGTTGGCTTTTGAAATCATGATATTTTATAGCAATTCTAATACCTATTTGAATGAAACTGCCATAATTAGGCAGCCATATATAAAGATTTAGAAACTCAACATAGGTTTTATACAAGTGAAAATAAAATAAGGTAAGGAAAATATTATATTTTATTTTATGCAATTTGGCAGTAAAACATTAAATACCATAAATGTCTCTATTATCTTAAAATATTGGGGGAAGTTAATTTTCTTGTATTTCAAAAAATTGAATTAAATTTGAAAAGCACAATAAGGAAGCACTCTTCTATGGTTTTTCAGTGTCCAGATCTGCAAAGGATACCAATATTCCATTTGAAACAATAACAGGCATAAAATTTTTTGATGACTCCTTATTTTATAGGGTATTTTTCTCAAATTCCACATACTGTTCATAGGGTTGTACAAATCTAGTGTTTATTCTTTAGGTTAGAGATTTGAAGTACTTAGCAGTATTTCTATTATGATACTTTGGCAGTTTATTGGCTTTAGCATTTGCTGTCTAAAATCTGTAGTTATCACTCAAGAGTATAGATCAGCCAAAACCACATGGAGATTTATCCATAAAGCTTCTATTACTTCTACATTTGGATGACAGAATTTAAAATTAGAAATAAACCTAGATATCATTTGGTATAATTTCCTCATTTTTGTAGATAAGGATACTGAAATCCAAATAAGTGGTAATAGAGAGTAGTAATCAAAATTAAGCAACCAATAAGTATCTATTAAATGCTTACTATATCCTAGATCCTAAGGACATGAATACAAGATTGAAACAGTCATTAGCATGAAGGAAATGATTTTGTATTTGGGAGCATTCCAGGGTGAGTAAATATAGGAAACAGCCAAAGAAAATACTCAGTGATGGAATAACTGACAAATGAAGCTATTAAAAAAGGGTACCTGAAAGAAGTAATGCTTGAACTGAGTTTTGAAAGGAGTTGGTAGTTCCAATTAATGGAGACAAAGAAGGAGAATGTTCTAGGCATTGAGGAAGAGGGGGGTTTCAGCCTGTGTTAAGGCAAAGAGTCAGAAGATAGAATCTTATATTACTGCAGAAATTTCAACAATGAAGGCTAAGAAAGGCCTTTGGATCTGAAAATTAATGGGGTTAGGGAGATCACTGAAAATGAAAAAAGATCAGATTGCAGAATTTCTAAAAAAAAAAGAAGCTCAAAAACACATTATCAAACACATTTTTATCTCTATAAAATCTTTATGAGCGTGATATACAAACATGTCCAGTGGATATTTTGATGAAAATACAACAGGAAGGTTTTTTTAAATAAAATTTCCTAGAGCAGGCTACATCTCATAGTCATACAATTAACTTAAATGTATAGGAAAAATAAATAAATCATATATGTCTATTTCTTACTGTAAAATAAAATTAACCTCAGATTTTACTTGTCAGTGGAAAATAATCTTAAAAGGCTCTCCTTTGTCATATCTCCTATGCATATGTTGAACTGATTTAAAACTCCTTGATGGGTGCTATTACAGAGATAATTTTGTTTAATAATGTTTTGATTAATAAAATCAAGGCATAAAATAGGAAGATATAGGCTTTACAAAGGTCCTTGTAATTAATTATAGAAGTCCTTAACAGAATTTCAATTGTGAAGGCATTTTCTATAGATGTTGAGGACTCCAGATACTCTTGTATGCAGATGACACTGTCCTGATAACTTCCAGACCCAAAATACCATAA
The DNA here is from genome assembly GCF_902635505.1 of Sarcophilus harrisii. Lineage (NCBI taxonomy): Eukaryota > Metazoa > Chordata > Mammalia > Dasyuromorphia > Dasyuridae > Sarcophilus > Sarcophilus harrisii. The sequence goes on from NC_045430.1 coordinate 169,894,054, forward strand.
AAGGTTTTCTCTTATATTAGTGGCCATACCAATTATATTAAGGATACAAATCTACAAGGGGAAATCAAGAATAATGCCTTTTGTATAGCATATGGAATAAGTGGCTCTTTAACACAGGCCATTTCCTGAACAGGTTAGTATGGCCTAGTACCAGAACGGAATAAAAAATAAAAAAGAGTGGGCTGGTGAAACTTAGTGCTTAAGTAAAGGGCCGTGAAAAGGAATATCCAGGGAAAAGCAGGCTGAAGCATACCTTTAATGATGATTTGGGTAAAAGAAGTGGCCAAGGGGATATTATTTAGGAAGAGTGAAGGTCAGCTAATGAAAAACCTATATTCTTCACTGGTACCCAAGAAAAATGAAAGAAATCTCAGAAATTTATCCACCTCAAACTGGATAAATCTATCTTTGGAGGATTTATGGGATAAAAAGGACAAAAATTATGAAGCATGAAAATATATTGATAGGTTGTGATATGTCTGTTTTATAGGGAACAGAATAAAAAGGTAATAAACATTTATATAGTACTTATTACATGCCTGGTACTATACTATGCATTTTACAAATATTATCTTATTTGATTCTCACAACATCCTTGTAAAGTATGCTGAGTTCTTCCCTTTTATGTTTTGAGTAGATCAGAGTCATACAGTACACAAGATGAGCAAGAATGGATAAATTAATATAATAATATAATGAGATATGCATCTTAGATAACAAGGTTAAAAGAGGTAGAATTTTAATTGGGACTTAAAGGAAACTAGGGAGGTCAGTAGGCATATAGGAGGATGGAGAACAAATAAGGATTGGGGGCAGCCAAAGAGAACATCTCAAGCTTAGAGATGTAAGGTCTTGTTTGGGTAACAGCCAGGAGGCTAGATCAAAGTCACTGGATCAAAGAGTAGATGGTGGAAGGTAAGGTATAATAAAACTTAAAAGGTAAGTAGGGGCTAAATTATGAAGGCTCTGAGTGCAACCAGAGCATTTTATACTTGATCTTTGAAGCAATAAACACTGGAATTTTTTGACTGTGGGTATGTGACATGGGTAGAGAGGTGAAGAAACAATTTTAAAGAGCTTCACATATCAAACCTAAAAACAGAACTTGTCTCAAAGAAGTTACAGTTTAACATTCCATGTTCCTCCCAACTCCTGTTTTCCAGCAACACATACCTGAAAAATACTCTGAAGGACCATTCGACATGAAGACAAATCCTTGTAAATAATTATAAACTATCTGAACTAACTCCTCAAAGATTAATAAAGGATAGATATCTTGGGGAGAAAAGTGGTGGAGCCAATATGGCTGATTAGAGGCAATCCAACACAGTGAACACTATCAGCATTCCTCTCCATACTCCTTTAAAATAATGGCTGAAATAAATTTTGGAGAATTAGAGACAACAAAAGCTCATATTGATACATTTTTCCAGCATAAGAACACTTAGTTCAAAGTCAAGAAATAGGCTGGAAAAATGAACAAAAAACAAAAAGAACTTGACCATAAAAAGCTTCTATGGTGGCAGGGGAGACCAAGAAGAAACTTAGAAGACAACAAGGTGAAAAAAAAAAACCTACAATGAAAGCCTCGCAGAATAATGCTAATTGGAACCAAGCCCAGCAAGAATTTCTAGAAGAGTTAAAGAAAGAGATAGGTAGGATTAAAAGAGAAAAAAAAAAGAGAATTAACAGCTTAATAAAAAGACACAGAAACTACTAAAGAAAATAACACCTTAAAAGACAGAGTTGTCTAATGACAAAAAGGCACAAAAAGTCATTGATGAAAAGAACTCCTTACAAAGCAGAATAGGTCAAAATAAAAATAACAAAATCTCCCTCATGAAAATAGTTCCTTAAAACCAGAATTGGGCAAGTGAAAGGTAATGACTCCATGAGACATCAAGAAACAATAAAACAAAGTCAAACCAATGAAAAAAGGAGGAGGAAGAAAAACAAAAAGAAAAAGAGGAAGAGTAGAAGGAAGAAGAAAAGGAGGAGAAAATATTATCTCTTTGGAAAACAACTGACCTGGAAAATAGATCCAAAAGAAAAAAATTAAGAATTCTTATACTATCTAAAAGGCATGATTGAAGAGGCTACATATTATAAGAAATTATCCAAAAAATTTCCCTCATGCCTTTGATCCAGAAGGTAAATCAGAAATTGAAATGATATACCTATCACTTTCTGAAAAAAATTTCAAAACGAAAATTCCCAGAAATATTATAGCTAAATTCCAGATATTCTAAATCAAAGAGAAAATACTTTAAAAGTAGCCAAAAAGAAACAATTCAATTATTGTGCAAGCATAGTCACAAAATTTAGCAGCTTCCACATTAAAGAAGTGAAGAGAGGGCTTGGAATATAATATTCCCAAAGGCAAAGGAGTTAAGATTACAACCAAAAATAATCTACCCAGCAAAACTGAGAATAATCCCTCACAGGAAAAAAAAATAGATATTTAATTAGAGAATTTTCAAGCAGTCATGATGAAAAGACCAGAATTGAATAAAAAATTTGACATTGAAACACAAGATTCAAGAAGAACATAAAAGCATAAAAAGATAAACATGAAAGAATAATAAGAAGTGTCTCAATAAGATTAAACTGTTTATATGGGAAGATTATGCATGTAACTCTTATGGACTTTTTCATTATTAGGGCAATTAAAAATGAGTTTACATAGAAGGCATGTGTGTGAATCAAACAAAAAAGCTTTTAAAAAATGAACAAGTGAAAAAATGGATTCACTGAGAGAAGGGGAAAGTAAGAGGGAGAATGGGGAAATTTTTCTCACAAAAAACAGGCACACAAGGAAGAAGCTGAACAGTGAAAAGAAAAATGGGGTTGAGTGATAGGGAATGCTTCAACTTTCCTTTATTGGAATTAGCTCAGTGAGAGAAATTCATGTATCCTTTATCTCTGCCCCAGCCTTCTGCCCATACATTTAGCTTTCTACAGAAAGATAAATTTATTGAATAGAGAAATATAAGGGTAAGAAGATAAGAGAAAGGCAAGGGGCAAAATAAGAGATTAGATCAGGGGAGGCAGTGGTAAGAAGCAAAACAGACTTTTGAGGAATGACAGAATAAAAAGAAAACGAGAGGAAGAAACAGAAGAAAATAAGATTAGAGGGGGACCCTCAGTATATATAACTATGAATTTGAATGAGATGAGCTCACGTACAAAATAGTAGCAGAAAGCCTAATGAATCAGAAGCCAGAAGCCATAATCCAATAATATGTTATTTATAAGAGACATACTTGAAACAGAAAGACACATGAAGTTTAAATAAAGACCTGGAGCAGAATCTAATATGCTTTGGCTAAACTAAAAAAGGCAAAGTAGCAATAATTATCAGTCTCTGACAAAACAAAAACAAAAAATAAAAACCTTTTATATTTGATAAAAGGTACTTTAGATAATGAAGTAATACCTAAACTTTTAACAGCAAGTTTCTCTGAATAAAATTTCATTTCTCAAAAATATACCAATTATTGAACTGAGTCAAATTTATAAAAATAAGAGCCATACATAGAGAGACTTACACGAACTGATGCTGAGTGAAATGAGCAGGGCCAGGATATCATTTTATACTTCAACAACAATACTATATGATGATCAATTCTGATGGACCTGGCCATCCTCAGCAATGAGATGAACCAAATCAGTTCCAATGGAGCAGTAATAAACTGAATCAGCTACACCCAGCAAAAGAACTCTAGGAGATGACTAAGAACCATTACATTGAATTCCCAATCCCTATATTTTTGCCCGCCTGCATTTTTGATTTCCTTCACAGGCTAATTGTACAATATTTCAGAGTCCAATTCTTTTTGTACAGCAAAATAACGTTTTGGTCATGTATACTTATTGTGTATCTAATTTATACTTTAATATATTTAACATCTACTGGTCATCCTGCCTTCTAGGGGAGGAGGTGGAGGGAAGGAGGGGAAAAATTGGAACAAAAGGTTTGGCAATTGTCAATACTGTAAAATTACCCATGCATATAACTTGTACATAAAAAGCTATTAAAAATAAAAAAATAAGAGCCATACCCCAATTGAAAAATAGCCAAAGGATAAAAATATGATTTTCAGAAGAAAAAAAAATCATACCTATTTATAGTCATATAAAAATCCTCTAAATCACTATTGGTTAGAAGGAAGCAAACTAAAACATCTCTGAGGCATTATCTCAATCCTATCATATATGAAAAATGCTAGAGGGGATGAGAGAAAAATAAGTATACTAATGAACTGTTGGTGAAGTAGTAAATTGGTCTAACCATTCTGGAGAACAAGCAGGAACTAAGTCCAAATAACTATAAACCTGTACATATCCTTATCTTTTGACCCAGTAATATCACTACTAGGTTTATATCCTAAAGAGATTTTAAAAAAAGGAAAACAACCTTAATTTATATAAATAAATATTATAGTTGTTCTTTTTGTTAAGGCAAAGAATTGGAAATTGAGGGCCATGGCATATTATTATTATTATATAATACTAATGTGCAGTGGCAAATGAAGAGGAGCATGGTTTCAGAAAAAAATATGGGAAGCCCTATATGAACTCATACCAAGTGAAGTGAGAAGAACCAGGAAATCACTGGGCACAGTAATAGTAATATTGTAATAATGTCAATTATGAAAGACTCAGCTACTCTAATCCAAGATAATTCTCAAGAAGTCATGATATAAAAGTGCTATCTCCCTTCAGAGAGAGAGAACTGAAGAATTCAGTGCAAAGTAAAGTACACTTTTCTCACTTTCTTTGCTTTTCTTGATTTTTAAAATAAAAATATGATTAATAGGGAAATCTTATTTTATATAATTTCATATGTATAATTGTTATACCGCTTGCCTCCCTGTGGGTGAGGAAAAGTGTTAGACTGGAAGAGAGAGATTATAGAACTCAAAATTTAGAAACAAAGGAATGTTAAAAATAATAAAATTACTTTTTTTCTTTCAAATCGAGTTGGTTCAGGTAGGTTTTAATTGTTGGATACACACACACAAACACACACACACACACACACACACACACACACACAAAATATCCAACACCATTATACCCACTGCATCCCAGTGATTCTGAACTTTCAATAGACACTAAATAATCCTTTCTATAGGGCTGACTGCTTTTTTGTTTCCATCCCCCTCAACTGATCTACTTCCAACCTTCAGTGATATATTTATCTATTCAATATTCACTTTTGTCTTCTGGAATATCCACTCCATAGGTAGAAAAACATTTGATTTTAAACCTTTATCTTTCTTGCTCCCTCTACACGCACTTTTGGGAGCCTGGCTCCCTCTTGATAACACATGTTTCATAGTCCAATCTTTCCTACATTTGTTTCACTTTCACCCAAACCCTTGCCTCACTGGTCATGGTGAAAAAATTGGATAACTTTTTGTTCCTCAATACCATTTTCAGGTTTTGCCTGTCTCACCATAACTCAGTAAATTCTCCTTAGCTTATTTAATCTACCATTATTTAATCAAGTTTTTTAATCTATTATCTACGAACCTCTAGAATATTTTTCTCTCTTCAAAAATGGCTCAGTCTTTCTTTTAGAAATCTACTCTTATATTAAAGGATTTTAACATACTTATTGATACCACCAACTACCTCAAAATTCCTCAAATTATTAATTTCCCATGACTTATTATCCATTTTGCCATAGCTGTACACAGGATAAAGTCATTTCCTTGATCTTGCCACCATTCACATGCATTTCTCCATATCCACGTCCATGGACTCTAGAATTTTTCAGTTTGTAGTTTCTCTCTGCCATGCAACTCGAAACATGTTCTTCATCATTACTTCAACTTCCAATCTCTTCTCCCTGGGCATTATTCCTTCACTGGCTATACAATTTTTTCTTCTTTAACTTAATCCCTTGGTTAATAAATTAAACTTTACATTGTCTTCCACTTGACTCCTTTGTTCCTTTATCCAATTAAAATCAATTGGATCCTTAATCATAATCTCATTTGTACTGTATACTCCCTAAATGATTCACTTCCCATGTACCATAGCAATTCTTCTAAATATTTTTATCGCTCTTCATGGTCCTTTCTCCACTCATCCTTTGTAATTAGAACCTTGCCTCATATTTCACTGAAAAAAAAAATTAAGCCATTCCCAAAGAGCTCTTTTCCCTGTCCCCCCATGTTCCTCTTCTTATATTACTCAGAGATAGCTTCTGCTACTAACTCCTTTTTTGTTCCCATATGATATGACTAGGTATAACTTCTCCTTGCCAACATAAACTTTTCTACGTGCAAAAAATATGGATTTCCATCTTATCTTCAACATATTTTTCCTCAATTTCCTTAATAATGCTCATTTTCACCAGTTATTTCCCTGCTGCCTACTAATACGCCCATATCTCTCCTATTTTGAAATATATTAACTTTATTCATCTGTCCATCCCCACTTGTTAACTAAGCTCATTGAGAAGGCATAATAGATGCCCCCTTTTCATTTCCTTCCCTCTATTCTTAACTCTGTACAGTTTGGGTTTTGATCTCATCATTCAACTAAAATTACTCTCTTCAAAGTTAATTATATCTTAATTTTCAACTCTATTAGCCTTTTCCCAATCATCATCCTTGGCCTTTCTGCAGCCTTTCCCCCCCTTAATCACTTTTTTCTTCATGATATTCCCATATCCCTATGTTTTCATGGCAATTCTAGCTTGCGATTCTTTCTGGTAGCTCCCATCTCATTTTATGCATCTTCATCATTTTTATGCCTTGGAGTTCTCCAAAGGGTCTGTACTGGGCTCTCTTTTCTCTAAAATCTCACCTGCTATAAGAAGCCTTTTCAAATTCTCAGAATCAGTGCCTTTCCTCTGAGACTATTCCTAATTTATACTGTTTATAGATTGTATAGAATTGTCTCCCTCATTAGAGTATTAGCTCCTTGAGAGCAGGTCCTGTTTTGTTTTTGTTGTTTTTGTTTGGTTTCACTTTTTTCTATATCCCCAGAGATAATTACAGTACCTGACCATAGTGGTTACTTGACAAGAAGGCATTAACATTAAGGACGATTGAGAACATTTTCTTGTAGAATACAGGAGTTGGGATTTGAAGGAAGCCAGGGAAACTATGACAAAGAAAGGAGTGGGAAGAGAATCCTAAGTATGAGGAACAGTCAGCAAAAATCCCTTAAGTATTCTAGAAACAAGAAAAAGACCAATGTCTTAGGATAACAGGGCAGATAGAAGGGAGAAAAGAATAAGAAATCTTGGAAGTATAGGAAAGGTCAGATTATGGAGATCTTTAAAGAACAAAGTAAGGATTTTATATGTGATCCTGAAATAATTGAAAGCCACAGGAATTGACTAATATTGGAAGTCACCCAGCCAGACCTACATTTTAGGAAGATCAATTGTGACTGCTGAGAGGAGAAAAGAATGAAATGTAGAGAGAAATGAGTCAGGGAAAGCCAACAGAAAATATTGTAATAAGCCAGGATTAAAGTGACAAGTCAAGCTCCAGGGTAAGGAATGTCAGAAGAGAGAAAGGGACATATACAGGGATATTACAAGGATAAATAGCTCTGGGTTTCAACAGCACAGAGATGTTGGATTTAATCCATTGGAAATAAGAGATCCAAGTGGGATTATATAGGGTAAGAAAGGCAGTACTTCAGGGTAGAAACTTGTGGGACCTTATGGTTATCAGGTATGACTTGGATAGAGAAGAGCAAAAGAAACATAGGCGTGTTTAGATTGGTAGGAAGAGAAACAGGGGGGAAGAAGAATATCTGGAAAATGTTGGGAGGAAAAGAGTATTAAAGAGAAGAAAGTGATTGACAGTGTTAAAGACTACAGAGAGGTCAGGCAGGATATAGAACAAGAAAGGAGTGTTAGATTTGGCAACTAAGATCATTGGTGATTTTGGAAAGAGTAGTTTTAGTTGAAGAGAAGACAGAGAGTCAGAAAGCAGAATTATAAAATGAAATGAGTGAAAGCAAAGCCACAGAATAATAAATGTTCTTTTCAAGGGGTTTATCCATAAATATATATATGGCTAGCTAGCACAGATGAATGGTTCCAGTTTGTAAAGAAAGGGAGCAAGTAGTCATCTGGAAGATATTGAAGATTACAGAATAGGGATGATAGGAAAGGTGATCTTCTGGAAAAGAGTAGATGGAATGGGATCACTTACGTATGTGAGGGGCTTGTTTTGGCAAGGAGGATGACCTTTTCATGTGAGGTGGAGAGAGAACAAGGAGATAGTGGTGGAAGAAATGTATTGAATATGAAATGGGGAACAAGGAGTAGAGGGGGCTCTTGGAAAATAGCTTTATTTTTTTTTAGTCACTTATCTCAGATTAAAAATACCTGGATTAGAGAAATGAAGGAAAAGTTCAAAAGAAGTGGAACTGTGTGAAAAATGGAAGGTAAAAATTTATAGTCAGATAAGTGCATTTCAATATCCTTGAATTAGAGGTAGTAATTCTATTAAGATAAAATAGATAGAGATGTCATAAGAGTGGGGATCTATGAGGAATTAGCACTTTAGGGTTTTAGGAATGTTTGTTTTGCTGATATTTTTTGCAATTGTTTTTGCATATACCAGAGATATTTAGGAGCTAAATGAAAAACCTATGATTGTTCTCATATAGACAAAATAAAATTATAATAAAGATTTTCATTTTTATATGATCCAAGAAAACAAAGTCAACAAGTTAAATTACTTCCTTAACTTGTTTAAAGTCAAAATCATTTTTAAAACAAACTAAAATATTATCTTTCCATTATCTAATGCAATTTATGCATCTCAAGTTATAAGAGAAATAACATGCTTAATATGCCATGTAAATAGATATTATGAAATGAAGAGATGAAACAACAAACCTAAATAAGTAGTTATTAAGATTTTTCTATGCATTATTTCCTATTTTAAATAAAACATTCAAAATAGCATTGAATTTTCTCATTTTCCTAATTTTATCATATTAATATTACATAAATAACATAATTAGAATGCATTTTATCATATTAATATTACATTAATAACATAATTAGAATGCATTAGAAAGCATAATTAGAATGCAATTTAGAATGCATTCAGGCAAGTTTAGATTTTTGCCTCAAATGCTTTCACTTGATAACTGATCATATTCTAAAAAAACTTTTTCCTGAAGAAGTAATACCTCATGCTATTTACTTATTACTCTTCAATTACCAATCAATAAAGTTAATCTGAAATAATGTCTATGCAAATCACTGACTTTTAATGATAAATTAAAAATGTTACTAAATTGAGAAATTATTTTCTTTTGAACTGACTTACACAGAAATTCTGCTAGCTAAGATGCTTTGACTGGTGCTAGAGAAGGCATTAGAGACTAAGTAACTGCAATATATATTATAATCTTCTTATGGATGTGAATTTAATTTACACCAATAACATTATAAGAATGCAGCTATGTAGAGTTTAAAAAAATTTAATAACTTTCCAATTACTGATGGGGGAATTAAGCAAATAGAAACTCTAATTACTTAGGATTTATCTGAACATTATTAATTACACTACTAGCAACTGAGTAATAAACCTTCAGAAAACCATTAAGCAGCATTGTAAAAATGTTCCTTAATGTTATCAAAGTTGATTAATATGAACAATGAGCAAATCTGATAGCTTCTATAACAACTGCAATTCTTCTAAACAAGATAAAAGAATTACTTTTAAGAGGGTTTTGAGAACCAAAGAATAATTTCAAAGTTTCTAATTTACTCCACTGTGCCCAATTACTCTAGAGTTTGGGTTGGTATTTCAGGGCATAGATTATAAAGAAAAATTTTACAGTCATCTTATAATCTAACATAAGGTACCTTCAGCTCTTAAAAGTAAGCTCTTATTCCCTTCACTTCCCTCATACCTCCTTGTTGACTTCAGTGTTCTTAGTTTCATTTTGTTCTATGAATTTAAAATTGAGAAAGGTTTCTCATTTGATTTTACTTTTCATTCTGTTTGTTAATTAATAACGTGTTTGCCTTATTAGCAACCTCATGGTTTGTTTTTTCTTAATCTTGCAAGTAAAGACAGCATAGAATAGTAAATGTAGAACTAACCAGAAAGTCGGCCAATTTGGGATTCAATACACCTGAAGGGCTGTAAAACTGTGCATATCCCTTGTTTCTTGTTTTATTTTTTCTTTGTTAAGGCTTTTTATTTTTTAAAACATATGCATAGATAATTCTTCAACATTAACCCTTGCAGAACCTTGTGTTCCAATTTCTCTCCCTGACCTCCTTTCCCAGATGGCAAGTAGTCCAGTATATGTTAAACATGGTAGAAATATATGTTAAATCCAGTATATGCATACATATTTATACAATTATCGTGCTGCACAAGAAAAATGAAATCAAACCCGAAAAAATGAGAAATAAAATAAAACGCAAGCATAAAACAACAAAAAGGTAAAAATACTATGTTGTGAACAACACTCTGTTCCCACAGTCCTCTCTCTGGGTGCAGATGTTCTCTTCATCACAAAATCAATGGAACTAGCCTGAATCATCTCATTGTTGAAGAGAGCCACGTCTATCAGAATTGATCATCGTATAATTTTCTTGTTACTACATACAATATTCTCCTAGTTCTGCTCATTTCACTCAGCAATTCATGTAAATCTCTCCAAGCCTCTTTAAAAATCATCCTGCTGATCATTCCTCACAGAACATTCTATAACATTCATATACCATAACTTATTCAGCCATTCTCCAACTGATGAGCATCCATTCAGTTTCCACTTTCTTCCACTACAAAAAGGGCTGCCACAAATATCTTTGTGTGCAATATCTTTACTAAGTATACATGCCAAGAAATCAAAGAAAAGGGAAAAGGCCCTATTTGCATAAAAAGATTAATAATGGTAAATGGTGAAGTTGGATCCAAGAAATATTTTCTGAAGTATTAAATTTTAATGAATTGCAATTCTTTTTCACATATTTAAATATTTTATTTTGATAATATACCTAAACTGAACCACAAATAATTTACCCATAAAAATACAGATATAAGGGAAATTGTCTGAAAACTCAATAACTATATTTTTTCTGAATAACTATAATTCCTAAAAAAATCTCAATAAATACAACATTTTCCTTTCCAGGTATTCACAGTTAGTTAGATGCATGACAATAAATCAAATATAATTTTCTTGCTCTATATGATAAAATTTTCATATTTCTTTGAAATATTTCACTTGAATTTTGTGAAAAACATATATTTGCTTAAAAATGGGAATATAGAAAGTAACCACAATGACATAACAAGTAGAGAGACCAAGGAAGGAATGGCACGCTACCTCTGGGAACAGAGATGAAGACAATCAATTTTACAATGCAGCCACAGGAAAAAAAAAAATATCACAAAGTATAAAGAGGAAAAAAGTCAACCAGAGGCAGCACAGGAGAGAGAAGACAAAGGCAGAAAAGAACATAAATGATAAGAGAGCAGGTGAAGAGAGCAGATCCTAAGAGTCTTTCTTAATCTTGATATATTCTCGGAATGTATCCTGGCAATTTTCACTTTAGAAGAAAAAAAAATCCTTGAACCAAAAATACCACTGTCAAATTTTGCACTGCATGTTGAAAAGGAATCTACTAAAAGGAGGTACAGAGACCAATTAGAGAAAAATGCACTCAAGTAAATTAGTCTTTTATTACTCCTTGTATTTTCATTGGAAATTGTAAAAAAGAAATTATATTCAATCTTTTTATTGCAATGAAAAGACACTGGGAAAAAAACGTTGCTTTTTCAAGCCTAGCAAGCAAGGAAAACATGCTAGGCTGAAAGAACTTGAATTTCAAGGCTACAAAAGTGCTTAGAGTGGATAATATTACTTTTTGTATTAGAAGAAAAATCTCTGTAGACTTGACCTTCACCTTTCTTTCTTTTTTTTCTCTGCATATTCATCTTGCTTCCACCTTCAGATTTAAGGAGATCAGCCACTATTTTTTTTTCTTTTAAAGATGCAAAAAAAGATTAGCCTTCCCTCAAGAATACAACACTACTTTTGTTCTCTGAAATATACAATTTTGTTCATGTAATGTATTTTCAAACTTAACCCACTATATTCAGAGTGCATTGACTTGCAACCATTTTCTTTTATGATGAACCAAAGGAAAACATTAGGGTACAACTATGGCGTAGAATAAATTACATGATCTCCTACAGAATAATTAAAAAAACCCAACTCTTTAACAGCAGGATAAATGGGAGATATTTCATCCAATCCAATTCAATTCAACAAATATTTATTCAAAAGTGGAAGCATCAATTTTTTAAAGAGAACAATTTGTCCTATTTTGCATTCCCATCTTACTTAGTCAGGACCATTCAAAGAAAAAAAAGAATAAGTTCTTTAACAATAGAGTGTCTTTAAGTAGGTGGTATAAAAAACTCTACAGATTGAAAAGTAACTAAGATAATTTAAACATTCATATACCATATTAAAAAATAAATTAACATAAGGATTCACAAAAGGTAAATCAGAATCTAGTTGATAAAACCAAAATAAAAGTTATCCAAGGGAGGGAATCCGATAATACCTAAGGATCCATAGCTTTATCATACAACTAATATCAGCTTCTTTTTTTTTTTTAACCTAACCTAACCTAATATCCTGGGGATGATTTTCTGTAGTTTTTTTGCTAATATCTTATTTAAGATTTTAGCATCAATATTCATTAGGGAGATTAGTCTATAATTTTCTTTCTGTTTTCAAAGTACCTGGTTAAATATCAGTACCATATCTGTGTCATAAAAGGAATTTGCAAGGACTCCTTCATTCCCTATTTTTTCAAATAATTTATATAGAATTGGGGCTAATTGTTCTTTAAATGTTTGGTAGAATTCACATGTAAATCCATCTGGTCCTTGGGATTTTTTTCTTAGGGACTTGATTAATAGCTTGTTCTATTTCTTTTTCTGAAATGGGACTATTTAAGCAATTTACTTCCTCCTCTGTTTATCTGGGAAACCTCTATTTTTGGAGGTAATCATCCATTTCACTTAGATTATCAAATTATTGGCATAAAGTTGGGCAACGTAACTCATTATTTCTCTAATTCCCTCTTCATTGGTGGAAAGTTCTCCCTTTTCATTTTTAAGACTACTAATTGATTTTCCTCTCTCCTTTTTCTTATCAGATTTACCAAAAGTTGATTTTATTTTTTTTTCATAAAACCAACTCTTAGTTTTATTTATTACTTCAATAGTTTTTTTACCTTCAATATTATTGATTTCTCCTTTTAATTTTAGAATTTCAAGTTTAGTATTTGATTGGGGGTTTTTAATTTGGTCTTTTTTTACCTTTTTAAGTTGCAAGCCCAATTCATTGATTTTCTCTTTCCCTATTTTATTCAAGTAAGCCTCTAAGGGGATATAAAATTTCCCCTTATTACCACTTTGGCTGCATCCCACAAATTTTGGTATGATGTCTCATTGTTGTCATTATTTTGAGTGAAATTAATTGTGTTTATAATTTGCTATTTCACCCAATCATTCTTTAAAATGAGATTATTTAGTTTCCAATTACTTTTTGGTCTACTTACCCCTAATTTTTTGTTGAATGTGGTTTTTATTGCATTGTGATCTGAAAAGAAAGCATTTACTATTTCTGCCTTCCTGCATTTAATTTTGAGGTCTTTATGTCCTAATATATGGCCAATTTTTGTATAGGTTCCATGAACTTCTGAGAAGAAAGTATATTCTTTTCTGTCTCCATTCAGTTTTCTCCAAAGATCTATCATACCTAATTTTTCTAATATTCTATTTACCTCTTTAATTTCTTTCTTATTTACTTTGTGATTTGATTTATCTAATTCTGAGAGTGTAAGGTTGAGATCTCTCACTATTACAGTTTTGTTTTCTATTTCTTCTTGCAACTCTCCTAACTTCTCCTTTAGGAAGTCAGAATAACCTAACCTAATAACATAACCTAAATAATTGGTTATGGAGTTTAGGTAAGAAATTTTATTATTTGGCCTTACTCTCACAACCTGGTTCATTTCTATTTTTAAAAAAATGCAACAAAAGCTGTGCTGTAAATTATAAAACAGAAAATCCTCTATAGAAATGAATAAAATAAAGTATAAAATGACTATTGTATGCATTTCAAATATGATGTTATAGAAATGTTCAATTTAACCATGACTTAATAAACGTATCTGAAGTATAGATAACATTATTTAGCAGAAAATATTTCATTTGTTTTTCAGAATATTCCCATGTACCAAAAAAGCTTCTAAATTACATAAAATAAAATTTTAGAATGGATCCTATTTTTTTATTATATGTATAGTCACGGACAAAATAATTTGCTCATTTTAAGAAACAGGGATTTGAAACCTGTAGAAGTGGTAGCATTTGATTAATTCATTACACAGTACCTCAGAGCTGAAGGAAACTTTAAAGGAAACTAGTCCATCAAAATCTGACTCAGAATCTTCTCTACTACATTGTTAATAACTGTTTAATTAACCTTTGGTTGAAGACTTCACCCGTTACACCTCCAATAGCACTTTGTTCAACTTTTGGGCAATGCTAAGTGTTAGGAAGTTTTCCTGAAATCAAGGCCAAATTTATTTCTTGTTCTTTTCTGTTCATTGTTCCTAGTTGTGCTCTAGAGCCAAAGGAAAAAATTCAATTACTCCCTTAACATGACAACTCTTCATACATTTGAAGACACCTATTATCCCCACCCTTCATTCTCCAGAACAGATGACCAGTTCCTTTAACTTATCTACAAATACCATGAACTTAACATCCTTCATCAAGCTGATTGTTCTCCTTTGGAAGCATTTTAGATTATCAAAGCCCTTCCCACACTGTCATGCCCAGAACCAAATATAATATACCAGCTGAAATCTGACTAGAATGCATTAGAGATAGATGATCACCTTTTTCCTAAAAATTCTGCCTTTTTAAATACAGCCTAAGTTCAAATTTAGCTTTGTGGCTGCCACATCAGATGGCTGACTCACAGTGAGTTTAAAGTAGATTAAATTCCAAAATCTCTTTCCATATAAACTTTTGTTTAACCAAAAGTCCCAATCTTTCATGCCTTTTTATTTTGAAGTTGATTTTTAAAATCTAAGTGTAAGGCTTTAAGTTTATCTATCAATACCTAATTTAAAATCTGGCCTCTGATACTAGCTATATGACTTTAGGCAAGTCACTTAACTGCTACCTACCACAGTTTCCTCATCTGTAAATGGGTGTAATAATAACAGATAGGTATCTGCTAGAATTTTTATGAGGATCAACAGAGATACAACTTGTAAAGCCCTTTGAAAACCTCAGAGTGCTATATAAATGCTAGCTCTTAGTGTTGATAATTTCTTGTTAGATTCAGCCTAGTTCATATTTATTATGGCATCCATTGTGTTAGTTTTCCTTCCTAGTTTACTGTCATGGATACACCACGTACACCTTCATCCTTATCAGTGATTTGCTAAACAATGTTAAAAAAAGAAAGGACAAAGCCCAAATCCCTGAGACAATGCACTGAACACTGCATGCAAACATGGCATTGAATAGTAATGACTATTCTTTGAAACCTACCATTTAATCAATTTTCAAATCCATCTAATTGTTGTTTTGTTTAGTGGACAACTATATCTTCTCCATTGGAAGAATATGATATATTTAATCAAATACTTTGCTAAAATCTTGGTAAACTTTATCAACAGCATACTTCTAATGTATTGGCTAAGGCATCCTGTCAAATAAGGAAATAAGGGTAGTTTAGGATCACCTGTTCTTCACACAGCCATACTGGTTTATATTCACAGTTTCCCTTTCTAGGTCATTACTACCTCTTTATGTTGCATTCTGGAATATATTTTTAAATTAGGGTTTACTGCACTATAGTTTCACTCAGCTTTATTATTATCAGTTTTTGAAAATTGAAATAGTAGCCTTCTCTAATCTTATAATACTTCTATTTTCCCTGAGCTCTTGGAGTAACAAGTGAATTAGCAATTTTATCTGCTAGTTCTCTCAGGATTCAAGGATATATTTTATCTGGGCCAGGTAACTCGAATTTATAAAGTGCAAATAGGTCCTCTTTTATTACTTCTTCATGTATTCTGAATACCAAGTCTTTGCAAATCTTTCTTTTTTTGTTATCACTTCCAGGGCAAAGATCATTTCCCTTTACAAACAAAATGGAAGAATGAAAATAATTAGAAAACAAGAGAAAATAGGAACTTTCCATTACCATCATGTTATCCACCATAAGAATACGTTCTATCACTTATTTGATCCTCTTTATTATACCAATATAGCTAAAAACAGCATAAACCTCTCATTTTTTGGTTATTGTTACCTTCCTTTACACAGCTTTTCCAAAACTTTAACATGTTTCGATTTTTGTCTCAAAGTACCATGCTCTTACATCCACTCTGTTATCTGTTCTTGCTTCCACAGTCTTTATATTTCTTTTAAAAATGATTTTGAATCTTTAGTAACTCTCTGTTCCACTCCCTGTACTTTATTTAGTCATTCCTTGAATCATACAGTGAGAAGAGTACTTAAATAATAATCACAGAACCCAAGTTTCAATCCTGGTTTTGTCATTTTTTATTTGTGTGACTTTGGGCATATCAGTTAAGCTTTTTGAGTCTAAAGTCTCCTCTTGTAAATTAAATGATGGTAGGAGTTGAACTTGACTGAATTTGCCTAAAATTTCTTCTCTGCTAAGTCTTTTTTATTTCTACCTTTGCAATGTCTTATTTTTCTTCCTATGGAATGTTTATTAAAACTTAATCTTTACTTACTATACTTTTTTTTCCCCTCCTCTCTAACCTTTTGTGAAGTGATCCTATTGCTCACAGTTTCAATTATCACTACTGCAGGAATGAATATTAAGTCTTCAACCCTAGTCCTGATATGAGAAACAGCTTTTGTATCCAAATCAAGTTAATAAAAATCAAATAAATTTATTTGGTATAAGAATACAAAGATGATATAAAGCATAGTTCCTCCTCTAAAGAAATTGGAAATGTAAGAATTACATTTCTTGCATTTTTCATTTACCTTTTTATTTAGATGATATTTCTCCATTAGAATATAAGATCCTTGAGGGAAGGAGCTAGTTTTTACCTTGTTTAATGAGTGCTTGCTTATTAACTACTTACCTAGAGAAAACAGAAATATTCACTTGACTATCTTCTTGTTACTTCCAATTCAATATATCTGAAATTGAACTAATCATGTTCAAGGACAAAGTAGTTCACCACCCGAATTTTCTATTTCTGGGAGTCAGAATCATACAGTGAGAAGAGTACTTAAATAATAATCACAGAACCCAAGTTTCAATCCTGGTTTTGTCATTTTTTATTTGTGTGACTTTGGGCATATCAGTTAAGCTTTTTGAGTCTAAAGTCTCCTCTTGTAAATTAAATGATGGTAGGAGTTGAACTTAATGACCTCTAAGATCTTGGTTTATGATCTTAATATCTTAGATGATTCAAGAATTCTTTCATCCTTTAGGTAAGAGATTGCAATCATTTTAATTCTTGCTTTTACTTTTTTTTGCTATTATAAGGCAGCCAACATTCATCAAGTCCTTGTCCTCTGCTATTGAAGCAAGTATGAAGTTACTCTAGGATAAATTTGTTAGAAGATCCCTCTTGGCATTAAATTTGTAAATTTAAGCACTCAAGGAAGTTCCCTTAAATGACCCAAACTGCAAACCATACAGTTGGTCTATTAACTAGAACAACCTGACAGGTGTTTTGCTTTGCTTTAATAGCCCACGAAATGCCTGAAGTCAACTATCATATATCTACTTCAAAATCCTGTGTGCTAATCAAGACTCAGTTCTTCATATTAATTGTTCACCTAATATTACAGAAGGACAAGGCCTTTTCCATACTATTACTATCTTCTAGACACTCTCTAGTTTATTAATGACTCACCTAAAATGTGGTACTCAAAAATGAACATGATGCTTGTGAATTTATCTCAGCAGGGTACAGAATTATCAATTGTAATCATACATAGCATAATACTCTGAAAATTATAAATACTTAAAATATTTGATTGGTCTTTTCAGCTTGTGTATCCACATCTCAAACTAAAGTAAAAGATTTCTGTTGGGCTCTACTTCTAAATTCTGCAATCAATGTGAATTCCCCATATGAGCTTTCATATCAAGTTTTGGAGAAAAGCTATCAAAGATATGTCTTCACAGATGGTTCTGAGATGAAACAATATATTAGGATTTAGTAAGCACCTATTACATGCCAGACACCATATGTTTTGCATACAAAATCAGATAAAGAGAAACAATCACAAAACTTAAGACTAGAAATGTTTCTTCCACTTTACTTCTCTCTTTTGAGAGAGACATGGCCTAGAATAAGCTTTGGTGTTTTACCACATTGACTGGGACAGTATTATGTTTGTTTGTTTTACTGTTCTTTGGCATTTTGTAAGTTCACTGACACTCTCCACTGAAAACATGCTGTACATGTGGGATTGATTTACTCTCACTTTGGTGAAATTAAAGCAAAACTATTTTCTTGTAGTCATGGTAACACAGACTTGAGGTGGGTATCATTTTTGGATGTTTTTCCAAACACTTAAATATCATCTAAGACATTTAGAACTCTGAAGAGTCTTATTAAGACTTCACAGATTATGTTTTGAAAGAATTCTGAAACTGAAGATTATTATAAATGTAGTCACTTGTAGTAACACAAAAATAGTGCATTTCATGGAATTCAGTATCATTTTGAACTTCTGTGATTACTTCATTGCTAGTAAATTATTATGAAGCCTAGTCTAGAGATATATCTCTAGATCTAACTTCCCTTAAAAGCATTACTTTATTGTCCACAGTGAGAGTCCACAGAGAGTCACTGCACTGACCTGGGCATACCGAATTCTATATGGATCATATTCCCTTATTGATTCAGAACTTCAATGATCATAATTGACAATGGAGCCTTTTCTTCATTTACAGAGATGTTGAGCCTATCTCACTAAAATAAGGGCAACAGCTTGTCAGGACTGACTAGAATGTGTAAAGCAAACCTACATTTTTTTGTGTTCTGATTAATATAAATTTTAGATTATGTTACAAATATCAAATGTTACATGGATTTTAATGACCAGAGTATGAAAACTGATCATTTTTCATCTTTAAAAATAAGCTTGTAAATAAAATTAAATTTCTATGCGACAAATGCCAACTTTTCCAGAACATGAGATCCCAAAATTATCCTAATTTGTTAAGAAACAGCTCCAGACAATCCACTTTTAATGTCTGGCAGAGATTATGTTAGCTTGTCAAAGAACAGAGTATATTTGGCACATTTATTCCTTTGAAAGAATTACAAAATTTAATTATGCCTTCATATTCTTTCAGTCCAATAACACACCAATTTTTCAATATAAACATCTAAAGACAGAGTTGAAACTTTCCTTATTGTTCTGAATATGGAAATCTGCTTTCTAAAGGGAAAGGGGAGAGAGAAATATTTTCTGTTATTTAATCATGACATTTATCTACATGAACATATTAAATTAAATGCATATGTGGACATTTAATTATGTGAAAAACAAAATTTTCTTTTATATAGACAACCAAGATATGGGTTCTACCCATCAATTTCTAAGCTCTCAAAGAAATGTATAAAAATTAAAGAATGTTAATCAATGTGATTTGAAATTACTAACATGAAAGGAAGCATATTTAATTGTTCATTTAAGTAAATATAATGTTCTACTTTTGCTACCCTGATAATCCTCTTGAAAAGATAGCCTTTTGTTTTATGACTTATGTTATGAGTATTGAAAACATCAACTTGCTTTTAAACACATTATTCAAGAAACCATAAATGATTTATTGAAATGTTTTAAATAATTTTTGAAACACTGCTGCAGCTATACAAATTTTCTGGATGTTTAAAGGGGAACAAAAGATTACTATGGTATTTTCACTTTGCAAGAGTGGAACTGGGGCACAGAGCATCCTTTTGCATCAAGAATAAAATGCAAAATCCTCAGCCTTCTGACTAGCTATCTCAGAGTGGATCTGTAGCTTTATCTCTAGGAATCTAGTTTTAGGATAATGAACTTCTCTTAACTCTTTTCATTTAAGAACCATTTTTTAACCTGAAATTGACTTCCCCCTTTTTCTTCTGCAGGTTTTGGTCCTATTAAAAGGAATTAAAAATATGTAAACTAGGTTACTGAAACATTTTATATATGATTTCTTAAAACTGTTGTCTTGTTTTTCAGTTGTGTTTGATTCTTTGTGACCCTATTTGGGGTTTTCTTGGCAAAGATGCTGGAATGGTTTGGTATTCTTTCTCTAGCTCATTTTACAGAAGAAAAAACTGAGGCAATTAAGTGACTTGCCTGGGGTCACACAACTACTTTTTTTTCCTCTTTTCTTATTTTTTCCTTTTTTATTGTTATACATGTTAAAATATATGCTAAATCCAATATGTGTAAACATGTTCATACAATTTTCTTGCTGCAAAGGAAAATCAGATTAAAAGGGAAAGAAAATAAATATGAAAACAAAATGCAATGAACAACAACAAAAAGAGTGAAAATGTGACTCACACTTAATTTCCACAGTCCTCTCTCTGGATGCAGATGACTCTCTCCATTACAAGGTCATTGAAACTGGCCTCAATCATTGTTGGAAAGAGTCATGTCCATTATAACTGGTCATCGTATAATATGGTCACACAACTACTAAATGTCTGAAGTCAGATTTGAATTCAGGATGAACCTTCCTAACTCCAGACCTGGTTTTCTATGGACTGTGCCACCTAGTTGCCTGATTTCTTAATTGGCTGACAAAAACCTACAATGTGAGTGAGGTTTCAAATCTTGGTGTATAAATCATGCCCTTCCTAGACTTTATTATTCACCTATGATGTATATAAATTATTATCTTTATTTTATATATTATTAATGATATAAACTGCATAAATATAATTATATAAAATATAATACTATATTACATATAAATATAATTATATGTTATATATAGATTTTACATATATTTATAATTATATAAATTTTTCTTTTCCTCCCCAAAATGGTGCCTAATTTATGAAAGTGGTGGCATAATATAGAACATTATTTTATTTTCTATAAATCTACAGGATATGGTTAATTCTAGAACTTGTTGCCTATTTATTAATTTTCCAGAATAGTTTAAAAATGAATAATGGCAAAATAGATGGACATTCATATATCACATGGCAAAACAGGCTAACAAAACAAAATCAAAACAAAGTCCTATGGCCATTCAAGTGAAGTCAATAGTATGGTTCTTTCCTCTCCTCATTCCCTAAGTACATGTTTTCTCCTCTTCTTCCCCATGTGGAGACAGTAACAAGGCAAGGCTTAGTGTGAAGCATCCAAGCTAGAGGTTCTACAAATTGGAAGTGAGTAATAAAAAGTTACTAGCAAGGTTAGTGGGTTTGTTTGAAAAATGCTTATAAATATTCTCAAAGACATAAATGAGAAGGATACAATTTTGTCAGGCTATTTGGTAATAGAAATTAGAATGTCAAATGTCAGGAAGTTTACTAAACAAATAAGTCAAGTAAACTTCTGCCCTGGGTAATTCTTAATAATAGTAACATAACTCAATATTTATGTGATACAAAAACTGATTAGAGAATAGGGACACATATTTAAGCATTGCCATTTATAATTAAAATCTTAAACATAGCTCGATGCTTATTATCTGAACTATGAATTTAGGCTTCAAAATACAGGATATAACTTTAAAATTCCAAAATGCTATAAGGATAGAATACAGCCCTGGTCCTAATCCCAGAAATTTGTGAAATTTTATTTCTTAAATTCTGAAATTATAACTTTTATTTTACTTATAAAGTGATTTAATGTCAGAAATACAGAAGGTAGAGAAACATTAGAATTTTGGCATAACTGTATCCTGAAAAAAAAAACCACACTGCTCCAAGAGAAATAATAGATTGTAGCCTCTTGCATTCAAAATGTAAGTTTGAGTTTGAAGTGTTAGTTAAATGGTGAATTTAATATTTATATTAGCATTCAGCTACTTGTCAATCATTTTAATGGAAAAAAACATTTTGTGCAAAATTTTTAACTAAAATTTAGAGGATAAATTTATAAATTTTATTTGGGAAAAAAACTGACTTTCAATTATACTAATATAATTTGAATACATAATTTTCTACATATTTTATACTAGATATATATACCTATTTAAATGCAAAATATCAGAAAATGTAGAAACTAATAAAAATATAAGAGAATTATTTCGGCAGAGCTTTGTAGAACTTGCCATTTTTCACATGCAAATACTAAAATGAACTCTTGCCAAATTTTTCCAAATTTATTAGGATTCTAATGTAGCCATCTGTCAGTAAATACTTTGATGTGGCAAACTGACAAAAATGAAACAGTGGAACACAGAGGACACTGTACAAACTTGCTCCAGGTGAACTTTTACTGTAAATCATTTGCCAATCAAGTCCATCTTGAATTTTTCCTCAAGAAGTGAATCTGAGCCAGAAACATTAATTCAGCAACTTCTCAAAATTGATCAATTCTTCACTTTTATTATGGTCAACAGTTGTGTGTTGGTGTAAGAGCGTCAATAAAATTTTCTCTCTGAGCTGAAGAATAGACTTTTTATATTTTTTTAACGTCTGCCTAATTGTTTGCCTGTCATCCTTTGAACCCAGGGTCTTGCTGGTGTGGCTAAATTAGGGTAATCACAGCGAACTTCCTCTGTGACATCATGGTACATCAGTGTCAGGCAGGGAATATAAGTGACCATTACAAAATACTAAAGGTTTAGGAACTCGAGTTCAGTAAATAAAATTGACAATGTTTGCAGCCTTGTTGTTTTGCTTCTTACTCTCTTACTATGTTAGCTAAATCACTGTTCCTGAAATTCCCTTCTTACTAGTCTTCTTATTATTAATCCTTCTTAATTAATGCCTTCTTACTATTAATCCTCTTGGATTAGGTATTTCAAAGAATCCCAGTACTTGATTTGACTTTTTGGCTGGTACTTAATTGACACTTGATGTGGACTTCATTTTTATTCTCTGCAAGAGGTAGGGCTAATCTTTCCCCAATGTTTGCTAACCATCTCTGTTCTTTCTTGAGCTGGTTACAAGACTATGTTAGAAGCTGTATGCCACCTATATTACATTTTTTTCACTTTAAGAAAGATGAATGGAATATGATCTGTCTCCTCATGTTTTCACATAAAGAAGCTGAGAGCAAATCCTCAAATACCCTTCAAAAAAGTCTTATATAAAGAGAAATTATTATAGACTGAGTTTTAACTTTCAAAAATTAAGTATAATTAAACTTTAAAGGAGGACTAATTTAGTTGATTTTACCCCTAAATTAGAAGAGAAACTAAAAGTAAGTGGACAGGTAAATATGAAATTAAGTAGTTAATTAAAAAAATTCTTTTTCACTAATCAAAAAAATTTTTCATAGTTAACCATCTATTCCCTTGCAATAAAAACACTTGTTTTGTGTGAGTAATTGGCAAAAATTAACCTGGGTAACCAGTGAGGTATATCTGATCAACTAATGAAGAAACAAATATCAACTGAAGGTCAACAATAGTTCAATTATAATCTCAAGAGGAAAAGACAAGGAGACATCAAGGAAGATCAGACCCATTTATATCCCTTAAGAAAACCAAGTTAGTTGTTTATCTTAATTATAAATTTTGAAAGTAACTCAAATTACCATTCTTTAATCAAGTTACTTTCCAAAAGTAAAAACAATAATAATAGTAACCAAAAGACCTTAGGAATAATGACAAGGTTCATGAGATGAATGTGAAAATACATGAGAATATGTGATTTTTATAAAATGTTTTCAACTAAAAACATAAAAGTGCTCTATACTTCACACAAAATTCAGTAATATACCTCATTTAACACCCAGGGATTGTCTTCTCCCACTGTCTAGGAATATGAAGGGCCCATTTAATTTGAAACTTTTTTCATGAAGCCTCTTTTACCATTTCCTATCTCTACCCCAAAATAGAAATGATTTCTCTGTCTTCATTTTTCCATAAGCACTGACCAAGACCTCTTTTTTACCTTCATATCTTTTATCATAGTTAGTTGTGTATGTGTCTTTCCTGAGTTTACAATGTACAAGCCTTGAGGGCAGAGTTGATGTTTGCTTCCAACAGCTAGCAGTTTAACTTGCACACATAACAGGTGTTTCCAGAATGTATAGAACTATATACAGCATTGCAAGTATAGAAGAAAAACTGGAAATACTGTGATAACAGTCAAATATTTGATATTATAGCATACAAAAATCCCAAAAGATTTATTTCCTTTGCATTTAATGTGTGTATAATGCCTGGAACACACTAATCACCTATTTCAATATTTAATATCTATTTTAATGTGTATATAATCACCTATTTGACTGAAAAAGTATGAATTATCCAGAATGTAATTAATAACTTACTTTGTTTATATTTAACTAAAGTTCCCATTCTTATAAATTTTACTTCTACAATCTTTATTATTAACTATTTTAAAGCCTACTCATGTGGTTAAAATTTTGTTAAACTTGAGTTCACTGGGTATAAGAATTATTCTTATATTCTTATAATATTTATTCTATATCGTATTCTAAACATTGTGAATCTTATATAAAATTATGTAGATTTCAATTAAAATATACTTTCCAATTATTTACATATTATTTTTCAATGGATTTCACAGACATAATTTGAAAACGGAGAACAATATAAATTCATTTTACTGACTGTTGGACTTTCACTTTCTGGATCTCTGATTTATCAAGACTTCTTTCAAGTTGGAAATCTTACATAATGTAACTTGAATGTCTATAACATGCTGAGGATCCCCAAAAGAAAGACACCAAAATATTTCTTGCTTTATTTTAGTCAAAAACTCCTGGATTTGGATTATACTTTGCCCTAATAGTTAAACTATTCTATTCTGAGTTTTCTTATTTGGATCCACACTTCAATGTTCATGAAAGCTTTGAGCTAAAGTTCAGTTCAATAAATTTCTGAGAAGAGCATGAGAGGATAGTGTACTGTACATCATATATTAACATACTATGCCAATATGAAAGATACAGCTGCAGAGTTACTGTCAGCATTTATAGAATGGTACATCACACAAACCCTGAAACACTTTGACAGCCACATTTTACCATAACCAATATAAATTTCTACTGACACGAAGTGCGAAACAAGACTGATTTTTTTGAGTAAACATGTGACAACTGCAGAATGCTTTCACTGATAGCTGACACTTGGGTATTATTCATGCTGAAAAATGTGACTTTCTTTGGGAAATCAACTTTTTAAGATTAAAAGATAGTCACAAGCTTAAACCTAAGATGATGATGCAAAACCATGAAACAAAATCACTAGAATATAGACAACAACTTATTTAAACCAGGGGGCTAAGAAAAGAGGAAATAAGAAGGTTCCTTTAATCTCAAGAAATTGTCTAAAATTTTTTCCACTACTACTCAAGCCCAAATATAGATACTTCCCTTACATTCCTGGGTTTTCAGAGGCATATTATAAAAATCTGAAAGTAAATAGACAAATGAAGAAAAAACATGTTGTCTTAGACATATGAAAACTATGACCATCTCAAAAAAAGCAAAGTAAAACAAAACAAACAAGAATCTCATCCTACTCCAGACAAAGAAATAAGTTCTGTGAATCAGGAAATTTAGAATAAGAAGTGACTTTAGGACATATGCTCCAACCTATATTTTTCTACATGAGTAAAAATGAGGTTCAGATGGGTTAAGTGACTTCCCCTTACCGATTTACACAGGTAGTAAAATGTCAAGATCCCAAGATTTAAAAACCCAAGTCCTCTTGATTCTGAGCCCAGTAGTCTTTGCATTACATCATAGTGCCTCTTTCAAGATAGATAAAAAACACTATTAAATATTAAGAATAGTAGCTAACATTTATAAAGTACTTTAATATTTGGAAAGCATTTTATATCTGTCATCTCATTTGATCTGATATCATTTAATTCCCATAACGTATCTGCGAAGGAGATGCTTTTATTCTACTCATTTCGTGTATGAGGGATCTGTGTTTGAGATGTTACATGATTTGCCTAGAAGAGAATATGAAAGTAAAGATAAGAGATAAGAGTCTCTATTAATGTCAAATAATTGCACTGAAATAAATATTTCTACTCTTTTTATTATATACTATCTCTTTTATACTCATTTCATTTCCCTTTCCTTATGGCTATTATGTTTGTCTATTATCTGATTATTAATTCTATGAACCTCTCATCACCCCACCCAATTTTTCAATTTGATTGAATTATTTTTTTCTTCTGCTTTAATTTTAACCAACCCATTTAGTTTCTTTCATATATTCATTCAACAAGTCCTTTGTTCAACTCATCTGTTTGTGATATGGAATCAAGACCTTTCAATACCCTGGATGCTATGCAGTTTATCAAGGTTCTTCTCAAAACGTGAAGCCCCAAATTAAACATGCTGTTTGATCAGGGTAGAGAACAGAGGGATGGGGACCATCAGCTCCTTCTTCATGTAAACTATGTCTCTAAAAGTAGAACAAGATCATGTTAAATTTTGGCCAACATCTCACACTTGCATTATGAGCTTTCTGTCCAAAGGAGTCATATCTTTTTTTCAATCCCTTCCAATCTAGTGGCTTTGGACTATACCACTCAAGTGAAATTTCTTTCTCCAAAGATCTAACAACTGACCAATTTAATGATCTTTTCTCAGTAAATTCTCACTCCATTTCACCTCTCCAGCTTTTGATGCTATTAAAAACCTCCTTTATTTCCTCCTCTTGGACACCCTACCTTTTAGATTCTATAACACTGATTTTCTCAATCCTACCTATCTAACAATGTTGTCTTTTTTTTCCTTTGCTAGATCATCTTAGTCTAACTCATTAAGATGGGACATTTCTCAAGGGAGATGATTCCCAAATTTCTATGGGCAAACATCATCTCTCTTGGGAACACGAGTTCTGCATTATCCATTGTGTACTGAATAAATAAGATTGCTCTGTAGGGATATCAAACTCAACATACCCAAATTAGAATATCATTTTCTTCCCAAAATTATACTTCAAAATTTCCAATTTGTTTTGAGGGGCAGCATATCTTGTTGCAATCATCCACTTACCTTGCAAGCCCTATCTCTCATTGTCTCAAATTTGATGTCACCTTTCATTCATTCCTCTCTCTCACCTACCATTTCCAATAAGTTGTCAGGTCTTCAATCACACTTCTCAAATATGTTCCCACTTTATTCAATAAGTCTCTCTTATTAAAGCTTCTTTTCTATCCTTCACAGCACTCTTAACTGATATTCCAGAAACACAGATTTCACTACATCATTCCTCTACTAAAAAATGTCTAGTGGCTCCCTACAGCCTCTAGAAGAAAACACAACCACACTGTTTCTCATCACTTTGTCTTTCTCAAGGGAAAGCAGCAACATCTTATTCTCTCTGTGTCAGGAACTGGGAAGCCATGAGACTTTCTGTTAAGGTAGGTCCAACTAGGTCTTGGAGAAGTAGAAGATTCCAACCCCTTTGTAAGGATACTCATATGTCTTTTAGCTTAAAAGAGAAATTATAGATTGAGAACTAGGGTCTTATAAGTCATTGAGTGCAAATTCTTAAGTTTGTTTTTTCCCTCCTATTTATTTTAAATTGATTCAATTTATTTTTCTACATTTTAAGTTCCAAATTATCTCTCTCCTTCTGTCTGTCTCTATTTCAATCTCTGTCTGTCTCTTTCTCCTTCCCTCTCCCCCCTCTTTTCCCCCTGCCTGCCCCTTGCAAATGAGTAAATTAATATTTAAAAAAATAAAACATTTGTCTAGGATCACATCAATTCTAGGTAATGCAATCTTTCTGGCTCCCACCTGCTCCTCTGACAATAGATCTTTTGTTGAGTCACTTTTGAGTCATGGCCAATTTTTTGTGACTCCATTTGGGGTTTTCTTAGCAAAGCCAGTGGAATGGTTTACCATTTTCATCTCATTTCATGGATGAGGAAACTGAGGCAAACAGTTAAGTGACATATCCACGATCATGAAGCTGGTAAAGAGTCAGAAACCAGATTTCAACTAAGAAAACTAAGTCTAAGTCCAGGTCCAACCCTCTCTTCACAATAATGCCTACTTTTCCCCAATACCAGATCTAGCACTCCCCCTACCTCACAATACTATTAAGGGTATTATAAATTTATATAAATTATTTTTGAAGGCTTTATATGTTTCTACTGAATCTAAAATTTTCCTCAAACTCTATGTGCTTACAAGTTCCCATTAGAAGAGAATTTGCTCACCTCTCTTCAGCAAACCTGTCTATTTATTCAGAGTGGTTCAGTTTGCCAAACCTGTCCAAGTGACCAATGATAAAAATATATCCCATTAAAGGAAACACTGGTCTTTAACAGATGTAGTAGAAAAATTCCAGGCAGTGTCTTTGACACTAGTTCCAGTAAGATCTTACACTCCCTGGCAATTTATTGGAAAAACACAAAATTTATTGCTGGAGTTAAATCCCATTTCCAACAACTTTTTAATTCTCTTACCACAGGCAAGTCAAAGTCTTTTAAAATCTTATTTTCTTATCTGTAAAATGGAGTTATCTCAAAAATGTAGTCAGAATACAGTGCTTGGCAAATTTTAAACAGCTATGTAATATTAGTTATTATTTATAGGATAAATTCCATGAATCTTATTTCAATTCTATTTTTTTGCTTATATGTATATGTGTATCTATACATATACTCTATACATATACATACATACATACAGATAGATATATAAACAAACATGTGTCATCTTCTCTGGAGAATGTAAAGTCTTTGAATATAAGAATTCAGCTCTTGTAATCTCAGTATCTGGCACCTAATAGGTGCTTAATTATTTTTGCTGACAGATTTTGTTAGCAAAGAAACCTGAGCACTTTCTCCAGTTATGTTGCTATTTTATACAGGGGGAATTGAGATGAACAGGACTTGTCCAGGGTCACATAGCTAGCCAATGACTTGTCTGAGGCCAGATTTAAACTCAGACCTTCCTGACTCTAGAGCTGGTGTCCTAGTCAATTCACCATTTAGCTGCCTCAAAGCAAGAAGATCAAGGTTCAATCTGATACCTTTTGGCGGCATGACCACAAGTTATTCTTTTAATCTCTCAGTCACTAAGGCAACTATCTAAAGCTCTAAGTTGCAGAGTGGGTGGTGATCTGCACTGGCAGAGAGAGTTTTCTATACATAAAAACACAGGTTTAGTTTTTAAAAACCTACAATTAAAAAAAAATTCATCTATGCACAATGGCAGGAAAAAACAGCCTCTAATAAATCCTTTTTGATTGATCAATAGTAGTACATAAATGTGGGATTTTTGTTTGTGTTCTTTTGGGATGATTAAATTGAATCCCTTCACACACACACACACACACACACACACACAAAAAAAAAACTAACAGCATGTGTTTCTATATCTGTTCCATAATAAGAGCTAATAAGTGAAATGGTATTGGAAAACTTATTCGGATATAACACATTAAAATGAAAAATTACATATTTCAAATAAATATAAAAAACTAAGGTGAGTTTCTGTGGGTTCTTTATTTACACAAGCATGAATACAAATGCTCTGCCATTCTGAATTGCTTTCAGTTATAGCTGCCAAAACCTTTTGATATTTTGACATATTGTTGTAGTTGTGTTTTGGTCTTTAAATTTCCCATTAGAGAAGCAGCAGCAACATTGTCTGTTTGGCCTATAC
The DNA here is from genome assembly GCF_902635505.1 of Sarcophilus harrisii. Lineage (NCBI taxonomy): Eukaryota > Metazoa > Chordata > Mammalia > Dasyuromorphia > Dasyuridae > Sarcophilus > Sarcophilus harrisii. The sequence continues at coordinate 169,923,912 of NC_045430.1, forward strand.
AAGTAAACAATAAAGGAGTCTGAATGTTCTGCCCCAATGACTGAAATGTCTTCTTAATAAACATAAGGCTCTTCAGTTTATTTTCAATGCAAGTTTCCAGTTACTGAATATATCAGTCTCTTACTTGTCCCCCATACTTACCTTTCAAAACTTAAAATGTTCTTTTGCCAGGTACTCATTTTCATTAAAATGTATTTGGTAAAACTTCAAATTGCAAGTCTACAAATACAAAACTAGTTGTACCAGTTAAAAATGTTTGGTGCCTTGACTTTTCAGAAGTGCTTATACATATTTAAAAAATCAGCATCTACCAGGGCTACCAGGAAATTAAGAGGGCTATTTGGCCTATGCTTTGAACTCTAGAGGCTTTTAATTTGGCAGTTAAAGAAATGTAATTCATCTATGAAATAACATTTGAACAGTCTTGTCATGCTTAATATCAACTGTAACACTACATAAATTCTAGATTTTCCTTCCAAAACTGGTGAATTTGCTCACAAAAAGGACTAACCCCTCTTCATATTAAATGAAATAAAAAATAAAATTCACACTAAATATTTAGGGGAGTTTGATTTTATTTTTATGATTTGATAGTTATTTTATATATTTTTGAAACTATGTCTAGCAGTCTCTAAAACTCTTAGTTTCCCTTACATATCTTGAAATGAGGGAAGATAAAGAGAAATTATTTATCAAGTACCTACTATGTGTCAGTCACTGAATTAATTGCTTTACAAATATCTCATTTGACTCTGCTAATAAGCACATTGATTAGAGTGATTAAATCTCTGCCCAGAATACTATTTCCTATAGTTGAAACCAGCATTTTCTTGGACCTCTTCCTGGATAGCTGACTTTTCTCCTAATCTACTTGCTGGCATTCATCCATTTTTGTTTCATCCAGTCCTTAGCAATTCCCCTCCAAAGCCCCTCTGACTACAGATCACGTTTTGGAATTGGTAAGGATTTCACTCTACTTTTACAAGATGGTCATTCCACAGCTAAAGCCCTAGGTTGAAGGCTAGCTACTACCCCACCACACCCATTAGCTTTTTTTTTTTTCCTCAACTGGCTTATAACAAAATATTATAACATTTGTTAGGGGTGGGGTGAGGTGTTTTATAGCATTTAAATGATATTTCTTCATTTCCTCTTTTTCTCAAAAATAAACAAGAAAATCCCAACAAGCAAAAACTAGCCTACATCCACTAAAATATACTAAGCAAATAGTCAGTAAAGTGATTTTTTTTATAACAGTGATCTGAGACTCAACAAAACATCTGACTGGGCACTTGTACTCTTTATCTCAATGTTGAATAGGCAATCTACATTACAGGAATGAAAGTTGCAGTGGCTAGGTAACTTCATTCAATTTATTGGAAAATATGGATAAAATAAGGCATTTTAATTAGTAATAGAGAGAAGACTGAATTTATCTCCAGCAAAGCCCAAATTGTTGAAGCAATAAAATGTAGAAAACGTGTCAGAGGCATGATTTACAATGATGATGGAAGATAATGCAATTTCCATCCTGTAGAGTAAGATGAATTCAAGGATAAAGTAACTATATAATTGAGAAAAGCTGCGGTCGGTAAGCATTTCATAAAAACCATTTTTCAACAATTTTCTCTGGAACATTTGTATATAAAGAGAAATTGAAGCCTTTTGGGGGGAAAGAGGAGGTCTTCAAAAGATTATATGCCCCAAAGCTAATCAGGAAACAGAGATACTATTTAAAAAGACCTCAGTGAGAAATATGTCAATGAGAATTCCTACTCAAATACTAATCAGAATTAGTTCATTATGATGTCCTAAAAAGTAATAATTGTTAGTGATTATTTAAATATATACATATATATATTTATACATAATATATACATATATATATTTATACATAATATATGTATGTATTACATATGTATAGATGTAATAAATATATGTATATATGCATGTATATGTAAGTTTCAAACCTAATCTAATGTTCATTACTTTTAACCAGGTATAGAACTTACTTGCACAACCACAAAAATGCTGAAAAAGGTATCTATTTTGTTTTGCTCAAATTCCACGATTAAATCAAGCATGGATGGTGGCAAGTATAGAAATTTCCCCTACCTCCAAGATTATGTATTCCTAGTACCACCTCCTCCTTCCTAACCCAAAAATCCATCCATCTTATGAACACTTAGTGAAGCTCCATGTTTCATCCAACCTGTGACTGTTCTACTAATATTATTTTTGACCCTCAAGAGCAAGGTCTATCAACTATTGGAATTCTGCATTTTACCATGTCTCTTTTGCATATTTGGGTATTATACTCTGTAAATATAAGAATAAGGCATCTCAGAGAATGAGGATAATTTGAGGTCCCCTTCATGCAGAGGACTATAGAACCTTTAATAAAATTCCACTGGCTCAGAGTTTTATCTCAATCTCTTTTATGGTAGATGGGATGATTCTAAATCCCACATCTCCTATTTTTTTTAAAGTTAATTATTATTCTAAAATCTCCAAAAGTTGTATATATTGACCCCTAATTTATAATGCATTTTAAAAATTCATGTCAATGAATTCAATTAGTATTATCCACAAATTACTTCATTATATATCTTCCATTATTTTAAAGCTGGGATGACATGTCCATGCAAAGTGAATTGACTATAGAAATAGAGATATCTTAAAAAAAAAACCTGGTGCTAAAATTAAGTAATGCTTGCTATACAACGAACCTTGAATATTTAATAATATACATTATTGTTATAGTGCTTCATATTTAGGCAAAAAGGTAAATCATTAAAATATTTAATTAATATAATTTATACAGAAAACAATAATTCTGGGGTAGATTGATTCCAGGGGTAAGGGAAAAAGAAGAAAATTTGTGGCTACCATCTCTCTCTCCCCTGAAGAGAGTAATCAGCTATAATCCTATTTTTTTCTCCTTCTCCAAATTTTATCTCATGAATAAAAATCAATTATCACTCCAATTTTCTAATACTCATGTTTTATCAATCTAAAATGATGACAGTTTAATTAAATAATCATTTATTGAACATCTACCCTAAGTCTCATGCTATATTATGAGTGAAAATATAAAGAAAAATTAAAAGTTCCTAACTAGATAGTCTTGAGGATGATACAGTGGAAAGTATAGCATTCATTTTGTTGAACCCTTTCCTATTAGATTGAGATATGTGGTGGGGATCAGGGAAAGATACATAAAGTATATGACATATAGTTAGATCTTAAAAATGGATAAGATTTCATCAAGCAGAGATTGTAGGACTGAGCAGAGAAATATACTTTATCACATTTTTATTAATGTCAGATTCCCAGATTTGGAACATCCAGGGGAAAAGGACTAAACAAAAATTTAATGCCAAAGAGAAGAGCAGAGGGAGGTTAATTCCTGGGTCATAAACAGAATACATAATACAGAAGAGAGTTATCTCTGCTTGTCAAAACATTTCTCTTCAAAACAAGAAAACAAAACACTGGAATAAAGGCCCTTATCACCTTTCCCCTAAACTACTGCAGAATTTTCACATAGGTCTCCTTGCCTCAGTTCTCTGGGTTTGTATTCCAATTATTGTTTCACTGCTAATGTATATTTCTAAAACATAGTTAAACTTATATCATGCCACTCCTACTTAATAAACTCTAGTGGATCATTATTACCACTGGTAAGAAATATAAAGTAAATCTTAAATCTAGTAGTCTTTTTCTCAATTCAGATTCTTTACAATTTCTTTCTAGTCCTTGATGCTGTTAATCACTCTCTTATAGATACTCTATATTTTAGATTTTTGGGACCTTCTCTCTCTACCCCTTTCTTGTTCTCCTTCTTTCTTCGTGGCTGATGCTTCTCAGTCAGATCCTTTGCTGGATCTTCATGTAGATCTTTCCAACTATCCACTGGTGAACTCCCCCTTTCTCACCCTATTCCAGAGACTGTCCCATATCTCTTTTACTTCTTCCTCTGTATGTATTTTGGTGATCTCACCAGTATCCATGGGTTCAATTATCACATCTATGTAGATGATTCTAATATCTATCCCTCTTTCTCCCTCCCTCCATCTCTCTCTATAAGTAGATATGTACACACACACATGCCCACAGACACACACCTTGGTCTTTCTGTTAAGCTCTAGACACAAATCACTAATGACCTATTGTGGACATTTTGAGCTTGATTTCCATAGGGATCTCAAATTTCATATATTCAAAATGCAACGCATTTTCTTTGCACCTCTCCCCATTTCCATTTTGCTGTCGATGGGACTATTATCCTCCCAGGCATTTGGCTTGCAACATCAATGCCATCACTGATTCCTTTTTGCAATCATCCTACATATACAATCTGTTGCCAAGTGAGTTTCTACCTTCACAAGACCTCTTCTATAAGTCCATTTTGCTCCAATCACACAGACACTGTTGTGCTACAAGCTCTCATCACCTCTTACCTGAACTACTATAAATAGCCTTCCATTCATGCTCCACTTGAGTTGTTAAAGTGGTTTTCCTAAAGTGCGGGTCTGCCCATATGGCCTCTTCTATTTGATAAGATATTAGATAGATAGATAGATAGATAGAACTATATCTATATCTATATCTATATATATACATATACATAGATCTCTTTATATAAACATATAGATCTATATCCATATAGATAGATAAATTTAACTCTCTATCTATTTATATTTTAACTGTATATTATCTCTTCCATTAGAATGTGAACCCCTTGGAGGTCAGAAACAACATATTTGTCTTTTTTTAAATCACCACTACTTGGCACAATGCTTGGCACTCAATAAATGCTTTACTGATTAAATTCCTCTGTCATTTAAAGTTCTTCACACTTGATCCCAGTCCACGTTTCCAGAATTATGTGATTCCCTTTCAAGTACAACATGGTGAAGCCATAGTAGCTTTCTTATTAATGGCTCCTTATAAACAATATTACATTTCTCAATTTAGTACCCTTGACTTAGTCATTCACACTAGCAAAACATTTTTTTTTTACCTCTACCTCTTAGAATCCTGTTTTTTCAACCTTTTTTCACATTCTATGTGAAACCACCATTCTGTCAGTTTCTAGTGCCTTCTCTATTCCATTCCCAAATGGGTTAGTCTAATCAGGGTATTTTTGATAAAATCTTTTAACCAACATGGTACATTCAAAAATGTAATGTAATGGGTACAATACTCTGTTTGTACTTACAACTTAAGAAGGACATGAAAACATCATAACCAAAAGACATAGTCCCAAATGGTAAGAAAAATGTCACTTTTCCAGGATAAAGAAATCCTTTACATTGTGATACTATTCTGTCTCAGGGTCTAGGATCTTTCTCCATAGCCAGTTCTTTTCTTTAGTACCAGAGAAGACTACTTTGACTTCTTAAAGTATTTATTCTTGTATGTGTGTTTATGTGTGTGTGTGTATGTATGTATGTATATGTATGTATGTATGTATATAATAGAAATGGATGACCCCTACATGCAGCAATAACTTAGAATACTACATATTAACATTTTTGTGTGTTATTGCATTAGTATTATTTTGCTGAATATTTCTAAATTACATCTTAAGCTGGTTTAGTTAGGTAGCATTTCTGAGTATTTGGTCCATAGGTTACATTTCTAACACATTTGGACTACCTTATATCTAAGGTCTGCTTAAACTCTAAGATTCTGGAATTCATTAAAGCCTACCTCAGGTGTCATCATGAAACTTTCCCTGATCCCCCAACTGGAATTGATCTCTCATTTTGCATTTCCATATCATTCTTCATTCTTCATGTCCTTGCCAATGTACTTAGGACATTATAACTTACATTATACTTATTTATTCATCTCTCTTCTCACTACAATACTAATATCTTGAAATAGGAAATATTTCATTTTTATTTTTTCAACCTCAGCTCCTTGATACTTTGAAAATAAATATCTTTTAACTTGAAGGCTTAAGGAGACTGCACAATACAGTAACAAGTATTCTGGGTTGGAAATCCATAGAACTGTGAGTCAGACGCAGTTCTATTATTTAGTCTCTCTATGACTTTGGGCAAATTATTTAACTTCTCTGTGCCTCAGTTTCTTGATGCAAAATGGAAATTGATTTTTTTATCTTTAAAGTGGGATGTAGATATGAGATTTTATGATCCTTGTCTGCATCATCATTTCAATTCAACGAGGATCAGGCAAAAACTAAAAAAAAAAAATTCTCATTTTATTACCTCAGTCCAAGATACTCTTAGCTTTAGCACTACTGGGTAGTCTGATAATTACTATGTTTCTAAATAATTCCTAGATAACTTTTGGGTCCACCAAAAAGAACCTGGAGGTTTATTGAGATAAGCAAGAGCAAAAGAATTCTACACTCTGTTGTAGCATGCACAGAGCTATCCAGTTCAGCTAGTTTTGTGGGTTCTTAGATTCCCAGGGCCACATGTTTTTGGAGATGTGTTCTTCTTTGGTGTGACTACTGTAAATCAGTACCAGTTTCTGGTGACATGTGCCAGCCTCTGGTGGAAAAGAAAAGAGCTGATGGATTGGACAGCTAGAAAGTGAAGTCATTAACCAATGTTTTTTCCTCTTTATCAAACCATGCTACCATCATAGCTGATTTGTTACTATCTTCTATAAAAATCCATATTTATAGAACATACAAATAAAGGTTGTTTATTACGTCCTCACCAATAAAATTTCACCCCTGTGCATATCACAGCATGCCAGTGATACATATTATTCCTTATAATAATTTGTAAACATTTTATTCACTTGTCATTAATTCTACATCTACACACCAGATCTAATTATATCTGCCAAAAATGTAGCTATTCTTCTAATTAGAATACCATTATCAAAAAAAGTCAAATATAGATTCTCTGCACCTGAGACAAGCTATCCAAAAAGCAATTTTAACATGTTAAGAAAACATTTCACTCTACAAAAAACACATTTCTATTAAAATAAAATAAAACAAAACACTATTAATAGCTTACTGTGGCCTTGAGGCTTCAGCCTGATCTGTCTGAAGTTTTTCTCCACCTTCTACTTCCATTGTGCAATAAACAATTCGATTTGGAGCAACTGACTTTAAACCTTGAACTTCCATGATAACAATCTAAATAACAGAAAAGGAACAAAAAGGTACTGTGTCAAAACAAGACTAAAAGAAGAGCACAAATATGGCAACAGTAAGTAATTCTACTCCTGAAAAGTTCTTTGAGCTTTCCCCCTATGGTATTTTTTCATAAAACAACAATGGCAAACCTGTCCCAGCTTGAAATTCTCTCCATAGATTGAAGCAGAACTCAAATGCTATTCTCATGAAGCTATTGTCAATAATCATAGATTTTAAGTTTTCTTTGTCATTTAGTTTTAATAGTATTTTGTGATGATGATAGAAAAGAATATCATTAACAGGAATAAATAGTTTTTGAATGAATCACTTATAACCTAAAAAAATAATCAATATTATTCCCTGGAAGGACGTTATGCCATTTATTTTTATGTTCTTCAATTTCAACTTTTAACAAATGAAGATATAATAAAGAAACAATTCCCACAAAGTTTATTTAAGCATCAACTCAAATATCTAACTATAAATGGGAAATTATTTTAAAATATTTAAATTTAAGGGAAATTCTTTAAGAGATCTCTCAACTCAGGCTGCCAAAATGAAAATGATTTTGTCTAAGCATTCTCAAATGCTTACCTACAAAATGATTCCTAACTGATCCTCAAAACTTGTGATGAGAGATATATGCACTGAATATTATCTACTATAAGGTGATCTCCTTTTTATAACTGATGGAGACTAATGATACTGCCCCATTACACAATAATAAAAGCAGACACTTATTGTAACATTTTACATATGTCATCTGATTTCTTTTAAAAATTTCTCATAGAATAGAGGCGAAATATTCTTATCTTATTTTGTAAATTTGAAAAGCAAGGCACAGAGAGATAACAAACGGCAATATAAGGTCAATGCCACAAGGCATTAATAATGATAATGAAAATAATATGCTTACAACATGCTGGGCACTGTATTATATACTTTACAATTATTATCTCATTTGATCTTCCCAGCATCCCTGGGAGGTAGGTGCTGTTATCATCTCCATTTTACAAATAAGGAGCCTTAGTTAAATAGAGGCTAATTGTCTTGCCCAATGTCACACAGCTGTCTGTCTGACTGGCTGAAGTTAAATTTGAACTCCCAGGTTCTAACTCCAGAGCAGGTGCTCTAATTATTGCACAGCCTAATAGTCGATAGGGCATCTGGAATTTGATCTTGGGGTTTTTTTTATTCCAAATTCAGTATTTATTTAACTGTACCACACAAATTATGTTAATCTCATAAATGTTTTAATGTCTGTTATTTGTTATTTTGGATTATTACTCCCATTGTAACACACCCTATGCAAGTCATTTAATCTTTATGTGGCTGAAACCACTTCCCAGGATTTGGCTATTATGTCATAAGTTGTGATGGATTGCTATCCCACATTACTTACGATGACAAAATCAATGCATGTACTACTATTTGTCATTGAGAGAGAAAGAGAGAGGGAGAGAGGGAAAGATGAGTTATTAAAAATAATTTGGCAAATGTGTTTCAATGTAATTGGTTTCTTTTATAATCTTCAATATTTAAATTTGTACATTTTTAAAATGTAAAGTTGTCCTTGTTTATTTTCATTAAATACAAATTGAATGATATTTATTATATCAACCTTATATTATTATTCATTCTTATAAATTCATGAAGCTCTAGGTATAATTTCATGTGCATACCTTTTCCTTTGATGGCTGATCTGGCATAAAACATATTATATTTTCATATTCAAACATAAGAGCACTTTATAGCATGCAAAAGAAAACTCCATCCCCAAATCCAACATTTCTGAATTACTCATTATACTATGCTATGAGATCTGTTCATTGTGAGAACCATGAGATAATGAGACATATTAAGAAAATCAGTCATCTTCAGAGTAACTTATTCTCCCTTTCAGATAATCCAAAATCCCAGTATAACCTTTTAGAAAGCTGGGAGGAATAAAATGAGAGATATGAATAAATAAATAAATGGAATGTATAATACATTTTAGTTGCTTCTCATTCTGTATAAATTTTTTTTGATATTTTTACCATGTTTAACATATATTGGATTACTTGCCATCTAGGGGAGGGGGTGAAGGAAAGGGGGGAAAATTGGAACACAAGGTTTTGCAAGGGTTAATATTGAAAAATTATCCATGCATATGTTTTGAAAACAAAAAGCTTTAATTTAAAAAAAAGAATAAAATATGGGGGCAATTAATAACTAAGGAAAATAGCCAACACAATGGAATCTTCTGTGTAGATTCAAAGGATCAGGGACTTAATAGTAGAAAGGAACTCCGAAGCCATATCTAGTTCAACTCCTCAAGGAGATGGCATATATAGGAAGTGGCAGAGGAAGGATTTCTACCATTTTCTATAACTCCAAGAGGTAAAGCTTTTTTTTTCCTCCCCAATTTTCACCAAAACAGTTCATAATCAAAAAGTTTTTAGCATCTTTGTCATTTTTGTCAACTGCAAATAAATTTATAAAACTATCAAGGATACAACTGAAAAGAGGTTTCCAGGAATTCATGGAAAATGGTGACATATTCAAAAAGTTCCTTCTTGAGGAAGATATATTAAAGTACTCAATCTACATGGAGCATAATTCCGGAGCAGAGATGAAATATTATTAATTAAACAAAAAATATGTGTAGCATTCAACACTGAGGGATGTGCTGAAACTCTAAATGAAACTCCTGCACCAGCTGAGTTATGTGGAATATCTGCCATTTCTACTTAGTTTTCATAAATAAAGCTCAAATACAAATGTCTGAATTACTGTGATTTTAACCCTCCCCTTTTTGCAGCGAGAGAGAATCTTTTTTTTTTTGCTTAATTTTCATCAGATGGTATAATTTTTACAACCTACATTCCAACATTAAGAATGAAGCAATTATGCAATGTAAGATGATTTTAAGAGAAAATGTGTTAACACTGGCCCATATTTCAGATTATTATCCTTTTTACATGGCATTTCCTTCTTCATGTCAAATGGCCAAAGTGTAAACAAGATGAAAGATAGCATCTGCTGACACTATTTCTGTCACCTCCACGACAAGTTATTGTAAATAGGACCTCCTCAAACACCCAACTTGTGAAACAATCATTCTGTTCCCTACAACAATACTACCATCTGTGCAGGGAATGTTTTGCCCTAAAGAATTGCCAGTTTCAAAAGGTTTTTATAAATAGAGTAACAAGTTTATAAATCTGAATTTATAGGATAAAACTCAGTGACCCCCTAAATCATCAGAGAAAATGAAAGTAAAAGAGACCAGAGAAATTTTAGTTTTGTTCATCATTAAATTTCATAGGAACCTAATTTTAGTCCTCTGTTTAAAAGCCCCTACTAAATTTTTTGCTTGAGATATTGTTAAATATAAGACTTATCTGGTTCATAATATTTCCTTTTTTAAGTTATTTCTAATTTATTTGTTAATGGGCAGGGACAGGAAAAATAGGGTACTAACAAAAGGAAAAAGAGAGAGAGCCAGATGAAAAGTTTCTGAACAATTAATTGAGAGATGACTAAAATATAGATCATATAAGTCATTTTCATATAAGTCATATGAAAATGGCATATGAAAATGAAAGTGGGGCAGGTAAAATAACAGATAGCTATAATAATTTCCTTATAATTATATGTGTAATTCTCAAAGTACATTCAATGACAGTGATATGTATTTAGAATAATTCATCACTAGATGTCTTGAAAAATCATAGGATCACAGATTTAGAACTAAAGGAATCTAAGTTGGCACAGTGTTAAAAGCTCAAAATCGCTATGTTTTAAGTTACATTGAATCTCAGTAATTTAGACCCAAATTGAGGGAAAGGAATAGAAAGAAAGCATCCTAGACTTTCATCCTCTGTACATTTCAACCTCAAAGGACAAAGTAGGATGATGTTGGGAATAGGAGCTGATCACCATATTCCTAACTCTGAATTCATTTACAGAAGAACACAAAGGGAGAAAAGACTAAAATGAGACTTTCCCTCCAGCTGCTTTGGCGTGAATAACTACTAATTTATCCAGTTAAGGCTTAAATATCATTAATGGAGACATTAAAGACTGTAATATCTAAGACTCGGGCTTATACCTAGATTCCTGCAGCTTCCAGGGGCAGCCACTAAGTTCAGGGAATGTGTATTAGATTTCATCTAAACATACATCACATAAAGAACCAAATTATATATGTAGTACATATGATATTTGGATCCAGAGTAAATTAAGGCTCTAAACTCCAGTAATAGCTAAGACTGACAGAAAAATGACAAAAGATCACCTTTAAGCAACAAAAAGAAGAGAGAAACAAACAAAAATACCACATAAACTTCATTCTTTCTAGTTTTACTTTAAAAAAGAAAACTAGGGGGAAAAATTCCTGCGAGATCAAGCAAACAGATCAAAAAAAAATTCTAACAAAAACCTTGTAAATTCCAACCAGGTTAAGAATGACTGACTGAAAAAAAATCTTTATATATATTTGTATACAAATATGTATATATATTAAAATCAATCTTTGCAAACATTGTAAAGAGCAATTATGAAATATGATTCATAATTTGTAAGGCAATGATTCATTTACTAATATTCTAAAAATTTATTATTCTAAAAATTCATAAATATTCTAAAAGTTCTACAAAAATCTATTCTAAAACTATTATATTTATCAGAAACTGCAAAAATGAAAAACAAGCTACATGTGCCAGGCCTGGATAATGGATGAATTTATCATAATGTAGGCCAGATTTTTATACCAGAGTTCATAAATTAATTGTAATAAGCCTGCAAAAGTAGGTGGGGACTAGGTTTGAAGTGTTTTTAATACCAAATGAAGACACTTAATCTCAAAGGCAATAAGGAAATAAAGAACTCAGTCAATAAAAACTCAAAATTTTGGCAATTATATGGAGAACAGAAAGAAGAGGAAAAAGATTTGATGCAGGAAAATCAATGAGTTAAGGCAAGAGGTGATGGAAAGTAGCTACATATATGCAGAGGAGAGACAAGAGGTGTGTGGGGGGAAATGACAAAATATGTTATAATTGTGTCTATATATGTGAAGTGAGTAAAAGAAAGGAGTCAGTAGTGATAGGCAAAGTGGGAAGCTGGGAGATGTGAAGGATGACCCTATGACAGAAGTTTGGTGCTTTTACAAGTTTTGGAAGAAGATGGATATAGGTTGAAAGATAATGAGTTCTACTCTGAAGATGCTTACTTTGAAATGTGTAAAGGGTACCTAGCTTTCAAGGTCTGAAAAATTGTGGATGAGAAGGAATTGAAGCTCTGGGGAGACATGAACACTAATTAAACAGATCTAAGGGTTATTTGTATAGTAAAGATAAAATTAAATCCACAAGTAGACTCTGAATGAGGCAATAGGGAGAAAAGTAGTATGCCAGGGACAGAACTTTGGGGCACACCCAAAGTCCGAGAGCATGATTTGGATAATGATCAGCAAAGGAGACTAAAAGATGTCACAAGGAAGGCACACTTAAAAGTATTTAATAATACTAATTTGCGGGTTAAATCTACATGCATTTGCATATAATATTTAACTAGGAATTTTCAGGTATAATTTAAATCCCATATATGTATATAAATGCTATACATATACACACATTTAAAATAAATGTATATATTTATGTCTGTGTGTATACATACTATAGAAAGAGAGAGAGAGAGAGAGAGAGAGAGAGAGAGAGAGAGAGAGAGAGAGAGAAAGAGAGAGAGAGAGAGTTTTTAAGTTTAAAAGCAACCAGAAAGTGATATTTTTAGTACTTTCTTTATTTTAGTATAAACTGACAGACTATCATGCAAGTACTTACCTCTAATGTGAATGACAATACCACATCTGATTTTGACAGCTGAATCTCATTCTCATCTCCCATATCTAGGAATGCAGAATTCTGTGATCTCTTTAACTTCTGCAGTTTAAATTCCGGACCACCTTTAGATACTGGAAGACTTTCCAAATTAGCCATAAGCAAATTCACGGAAGACCTCATCTCTTCTATGAACATGTTCTCCATTTCTTTTGCTACAAACTTGGGGAATTTCCTTTCCTTAAAAAAATATTAAAAATATTGCTAAACATCATTTTAAATTCAAAATATCACTAAATATGTTTTAAATCACATCATCACTAACTCAAATAATTTTTAAAAGTATAACAAGGTGATAGATTTTTTTCCATGGCAATATAAGCAAACAAATAAATCTAAGTTGACTTTCTAGCATATCTAATCTACAATTTAGTTTAATAGACTAAAGCTTCAGGATTGAACAATTTAGAGTTTAAACATATTGACTCTACATTATTGAGGATCAGTATGATATACAAAAAGCAAGCTATGATGCCAGTCCATCCTAACTTCTTTTGAAAAGGCACCTCCGTGAGAAAACATGCAAACATAATTATAGAAGTCAATTTAATTTTGTTTTATAGGTGATTTGATGAATCTCAATTAGCCTCTGATAGCTTTTTAATTCCTGAAAACTAACTTTTCTTCAATAATAGCATTCAGGATTTAATGTTTTTTATGCTGAGAGTCAGATATTTTGTGTTATCAAAGATATCAAATAATCATTCTGTAATACATTTTTGTGAAATTCATAGTAAATATTCAACAATATGACCTACATTTTCAAGATATATTAGGTAATTTTTATACATAAGAAGATGATACTTTTGTAAAGTGTTAAAGTATATTGACTTCACATTCTTCAACTTACATTCTTAATCATCAGTTTTATGAAATTATATCAAATTCAGAATGATTATTTATTGTTTATAAACAGTTGAGTTAGTAATATACATTATGTATGTTATATATATATATGTATATGTATATAGTAATATACATACATAATATATATGAGATCACAAATTTATGGAAAACATTACATTATATGTTCTCCAAGGTACTGTTGGTGGAATAATGTAAACTAACAATCATTACAGGAAGTAATTTGGAATTATATGGGGAAAGGACAAAAATGTCTATCCAGTTTGACCAGAGACAATAACATTGAGCATATGCCCTAAGAAGGAAAATGCTTTAAAAAATTAATTTCCCAGATTCATCAAAACTAGTTACAAAGAAAATATCCATTAAGTGGGAGATACCTAAACAAATTCTGACATTTTAATGTAATGTTACATGGCAATGTAAGAAATGATGACTGCGATGAAAAAACGGGAAACATGGACTTAATATGAACTGCTGCAAAATAAATTAAAACCAAAAAAAAAAAATCAATGTGCACAATCACTACAATAATAATGTAACAGGAAATTCAATAACAATAAAACAATTAAAATTAAATGTTTTAAAATTATAATGATCAAGTATGATTATAAAAGTTATAGAGGAAAATAAACTCCCCTTATTTCCTGAAGTGGAAGATACTACACATGATGTTGGGCTTGATTGATGTGCTGATTAGTTTTGATGAATTACTTATCTGTCTCCCTTTGTTATTCTTTTGTTTTTACAAAGGATGATTTTCTAGGAGGGCCTATTCATTATGTTAATAATAATAAGAATTCACATTACATAGCAATGTGAAAATTTTCAAAACACTTATTATAAAACACTATGGAGAAAGGCAGAACAAGTATTATCATCTCTGTTATAGTGATGAGAAAATGTGACTGAAAAGTTTAACAGGATCATAGTTACACATCTAATATCAGAGGCAGGATAGAAATCTCGGTTTCCTGAATCCAAGTCTAGAACTCTTTCTACAACATATGATCTTGTTTTCATTATAGCATCAAAGACACAATTTTAAAATTGTTCTGCCTAAAGTTTTGTTAAAATATGAAGAAAGGTATAGAGACAATAATGGCTCAGTTTAATTACTAAAGAAATGTGCTACGATGATAATAATAATGATGACTATGGCAATGATGA
Organism: Sarcophilus harrisii; assembly: GCF_902635505.1. NCBI lineage: Eukaryota > Metazoa > Chordata > Mammalia > Dasyuromorphia > Dasyuridae > Sarcophilus > Sarcophilus harrisii. The sequence goes on from NC_045430.1 coordinate 169,938,963, forward strand.
TGATGATGATGATAATGATGAATTTGAAGACTTTGAAGAAAGCTCTATGCAAAATGTCCTCTACCAGATTCTTGAAATGCTGAAAGTTTTTTTTCATAATTAATTAACACATTTAATAAAAATGAGATAAAAGAAAGGTTGGATGCTGGCCAAGAACGATTTATGAACCATTTTATTAGTGACTCAGAGAGATTTTTCACTGATGATACCAATGCAAAGGTTATTTACAATAACAACCAAAGAGGATTTTGTTTTTGTTTTTGTCTTCCTGAAGGGTGAGATCACTTGGGTAAAAACTCCTTTGGCCTTGGATTCCCTAATTGATTTTAAATAAAGTCAGCCATGTAGCATTGCCCTGGAGGTCATGTAACTGTACATCTTCTAGTCTACCTTTATGAGAAAAATGCAAATGAGCAAAAATCAAAGTGACAACAGGGAATTTTTCAATAAATCAAGTTCCATGATAAATTCTGGGGTCAGCATCTACTCATCATTGTGTCTCATGCAAACTAAAGCTCTACTTCCACTCAACAGTATAGCAATTCATCTTGATCTAAGCCTTTTAAAAAGGCTAAATAATATGTTGTTTTTTTTAAAGTAGTAAAGGATGTAACACATATTTTAGAAAGAGCATTTTTAAAAGTGAAAAAATTAATCGTTTTAATCTCTAAGAATAATGTGAGGAAAATATGTGTTTTATTCAGTTACTAAATACTGGTCATGGGAAATATAATACCAGTTATATAAAATTATGAAATAAGATTTCCCAAGTTCTATTTTAATTTTTATTTCATTAGGTCAAGACAGATTTCACCTTAACTTGTGGCTTAATAGGATAAGGAGAGTGCTTATTTTATATCTGACAACCTGTGTTACTATTTTATGACCTTATGCATGGTGGCTATGTTTCCAAATTATCATAGCACACAAAATACAGTATTTTTCATTAGCAATTCATTTGCATAGACAAAACCAATATAGTTATATCAGGGAAAAAGCAACTAGATATGTGATTTCAAAAGTATAAGTATCTCCAGGTGAGGAAACTCCTTCTCTGAAGGCAGCTAAATGGCACTATGGATGGAGTGACAGATTTAGAGTTAGGAAGCCCTCAAGCCTCAGATACTTAATTGCTATGTGACCTTGGGCAAGTCATTTAATCCTGTTTGCCTCAGTTTCTTTATCTATAAAATGAACTGGAGCAGGAAATGGCAAACCACTCTAGTATCTCTGCCAAGAAAACCCCCAAAGGAGTCATGAAAAACTAAACATGATTAAAACAACTGAACAAGGAAAAACTCTTCTATAATTTTTCATCTTAGATAGAGGCCTAGAGCCCTGAGAAGTTAAAGTATTTAGTTACATACCCAATATATATATCAAGCATAAGACTCTATTTCAGTTGCTTTCTGATCTACTCTTTGTCACATTTCATTTATTTATACACACACACGTATATATATATATATATATATATATATATATATATATATATATATACATACAAAATCAATGAAAGGAAGGAAGGAAGGGAGAAAAAGAGGGAGGAAAGGAAGGTAGGGAGGGAAGCAAGGGAGGAAGAAAAAAAGAAGGGAAGGAAAGAGGAATGGAGGGAAAGAAGGTAGGTAAGGACAGAAGGACAGAAAGGAGGAAAGAAGGTAGTTATAGAAGAAAGGAGAAAAGGAAGATAGGGAAGGAGGGAATAGAGGAAAGAAGGGAAGAAGAAAATGAAGGGAAGAAGGGAAAGAAATAAGGAAGAAGGAAGGAAAAATGTGATAATTTATATCATGCTTTTTATTTTATCATGTTTATATCATAGCAGTTACTATGTGTGTGGCATAGTGCTAAGCCCTGTGGATAAAAATATAAGCAAAAAGAAAAAGAAGACAACACACAAAAATAAACAGAAAGTAATAAGTTAAGAAAATGAAGATCCCTGGTGTGAAAGCATAATTCTGAAGAGCAAAGTCAGTAAAAGAAAAAGAAATTAATGTAGGTTGGAATGAATAAGAGAAAACTTCATGGAAGAAGTGTAGCTTAAACTGTGCTTTGAGTAACAAATAAGATTTGAATGGGAAAAGGAGGAAGGAAAGAAATATTTCTGGTGACAAGATAACATAAAAATTCTTGAGGGAAATTATTAGACAATATATTTGTGTGATTATGTAATTTCCTACTGGGGAATAACTGGATATAAAATTTTAGGGGAAAGTTTGCAATTTTATCTAAGAGTTAGGATTTGGGATCTCAACCTAAGGAATTCCTAGTCCTTCTGCATGAAAATTCTGATCTCTTGGAAATTTTTGAGCATTAAGAATGGCATAATCAAAGTGGTATTTAAGATTAATTTGGCAGTAAAGAATAGAATGGATTGGTGAAACGAATATAAGTTATAAGACTATAAAACTAAGTTCAGGTTTGAGGTACTAAGAGATTTTAATAGAACTGTACAAGCAAGAGCAAAAATTGGAGATTGTATTCCAGAGACAACAAAAAAAATGATTTCCAATCATATCCTTATAGCACTTATATATAGCACCTACTGTCAGATATTTTGAATGCTTTCAAAAAGCCATTTTCCTATGTGATCTTCATAACAACCCTAAGAGGATAGGTGATATTATTAATTCCATGTCACAATTAAGGAAATTGAGGGAGGGTTAAATGATTTTCTCAATGTCACATAGCTATCTGAGTATGAAGCTAAATTTCTATTATGTTTTTTTTTTTTTAACTTCAAGTCCAGACTGCGCCTTACTGTATCATCAAGCTGCTTAAATGATAAGTGGATGAAGAGGGCAACAAAGAGGACAAAGAGGCAAAAATAAAAGATAACTTCAACGTTTCATCTCAGAGTAACTGAGAAAAATTTGGCATTATTAAAAGAAATAAAAACATCAGGGTGAAGGAAAATTAGTTCTCAAGAGAAATTGTTTGTTTTCATAAATATTGACTTCTAATTTTCCATCTTAATATTCAATATACAACTCAAAATCTGACTCCAAGTTGGGTGAGAGTTGTGTAGAGTTAATAGTTAAAGACCTTATAGTGAAATTGATTTCAGAAGTCGAAAAGTAGAAAAGAGAGAGACAAAAAATAAATTGTTGATGAATATCTTCAGAAAGATACACTCCTAGGAATAGCCCAACCTAAATCTATAACTCCAAGATCAAAGGAAAAAATCCAGCAAGCAACTAGAATAGAAAAGTCTATGTACAAAAGATCTATAGCCAGATTCATACAAGACTTAGCAACTATCTCTATTAAGAAGAGGAAATCATGGCTTGTGATATTCCAAAAGCATTAAAAGATAAAGGGCTCCTATCCAAAACAATTTACTCAGCAAACCTGAGAAAAACTTTACCAGGGAAAAATGGATTTTTACTCTAACAGAAAATGTCTAAATAAGCCTGACAATGAGGATAAAGGTAAGGAGATTCCTTGAAATACAAACATAGGAATCAAGAAAAACAGAAAATTCAATATATTTGAGAAAATGGGACTACATAATAATGCAGTACATATATTTCTTTTTTAAATAGCTTTTTATTTACAAGTTATAGGCATGGGTAATTATACAGCATTGACAATTGCCAAATCTTTTGTTCCAATTTTTCCCCTCCTTCCTCCCACCCCCTCTGCTAGATGGCAGGATGACCAGTAGATGTCAAATATATTGAATAAATTAAATACAAGATAAGTATGCATGACCAAACCGTTAATTTGCAGTAAATATATTTCTAATAAAGAAAGATACTTAGAGAGCTCTAATGATTTCAAAGATCATAGACTGAGAAAATATAGCAGTTCTATTATATTTGATAACTTTAAATAAAAACGAAATGGGAAAGAAAAAAGAATACACTAAGGAAGAAACAAAAAGGAAACTTTTATAATCAGGATGAATGAGTAGAAAATGATATCAAAATGGCCAAAGAGTTGGGAAATCAGGAACTTCACTTTCATCTGACTGAATATACACATACACAGAGAAAGTTTGGAGTAGAAATGCATTAAACTGCACACAGAGAGTAGAAACAAGAATTATATAGATGATAAATTTAGTGAGAGAATAGTCATATGGAAAATAGTGTATAAAGAATGAAATAAAAGGACACAAAGAAAATCTTTTAACCTCATACCAAGGAGGAGGTAATTTGAGAAGTCAAGGAACAAAATCAGACTAAGATAGCAGAGTGAAAGGAAACAGTAGAGTTTGGTTTTATCCTACCATCACACAACACAATTAACCTGATTAACTAACAATTTATCCACTTAGACAAAGGAGTAAATGTGATCCAGATCTCCTAAAGTAAAATTTTATTTTGGGTGAACAAAAAAGTCTCAGTGTTAAGAAATCACCTGAGGGGTGAAAGTGAGAAACTTTAGTGTTCAGCCTAAATGGCAATAAAAAAAAAAAAGCATCAGTGGGTAAAATTCCACAAAGGGACTAAAATTGAACTAAAAGACTATTATAAAGAGAAAAAAAATAAACCAAGGATTGGGAGTGAAGAGGAGACAGGACTAAAGGTAAAGGTGAAAAAAATCAGAAAAAAAAAAGAAAGAAGAAAAGAAAGAGGGAAGAAATAAAGGAAGGAAAGGAAGGGACAAGAAGAGGGAAAGGAGGGAGGAAGAATAGAAAGAGAAGGAAAGCATTTTTATCCTACATATAAGTATTTTATATATATATATATATATATATATATATATATATATATATACACACACATATATATGTAAATGTATATTTGTATGAACATGTACATATGCACACAAATTAACTTTTACATGAATACATTTTGTCATGAAATTAGTTCATTATTTGTTTCCATTTAGCAAATATGATTTTCCTCTTTATTGCTTTCCATCAACTTTATTCTTTGATGTCATAATTGCAGTCCCTACCCTTTTGAGTTTAGTAGATGTATAATAGAATAGATTACACTCAAATTCCTCACCTTAACTTTGTGTGAATCATTGTGTTTTAAATGTACTTCATGTAAACAGTGTATTATTAAGACTTTTCTATTTTATTTCTCAAACTTTTTCTTTTTTATGAATGAGTTCATCCCATTCATATTCAGTTACAATAGTTAACTGATTATTTCCCTCCATCCTATTTCCAATGAAAAAACATAGAGTGAAGGAGGTGATGGAGCATTATGTATGACAAAGGACAAGTAGTCTAATAATCCTGGACTTAAGAGTGTATGGAAATGAATAATGTCAGGAAAACACAGGAAGCAGGAGTGTATTCTGGAGGAAAAAGTGGTCAATGATGTCAAATGCTCCAAGAAGAGTCATGGAGATTAAGAAAAGGCCATTAGATATGGCAGCAAAGAGAACACTTTCATCTGAATGATAATGGAGAAAGCCAGACTAAAGGTTCAAAAAAAGCATAAGGAGAAAAATTAAAGACAGAAATGGATTTTTGAAAGAATTTAGTTGAGAAAGGGAGAAGAAATGGAGGATCAAACTAGAGTATAACTAATGAAAAATCTAACAATAAGGGTAATTTTAATGATGGGAATATTTGTTGATGACAATGAATTAGTATGCAATGAATGAATTAGGAGATAGTGGGAGATTGAAGATTTGAGAGAGAGGATGACAATGTAAACAATCTTCTAGTGAATATGTGAGGGGATAGGATTAGTGATACATAAGCAGAATCAGTTAGGAAAGAAAAAGAAAAAAGGCTTATTGCAATATGGGCTCAAGTGAAACAGATGAGACCACTAAATAAGGTTTCACAACTTCCCTTATCTATATCTATATTCAGCAGTAGAAGTAAATAATGGAAGCAATGAAGAGCTGTACTTTGGAAATGCAATAAGGATAAGTGAGCAAGGGATTTGAAAATAGAGGATATCATCTTGCCGAATTTGTTCACTAAAAAGCTAAGATTTAGAAGGGAGGAAAATACAGCTATGGCCAGGGTGAAAACCCTCTCAATACTGAAAGCTGAGGGATTGAACATTACTATGAAGAGACAAAATGAGTTGGGAACAAAAAGGCATAGAGATAAATGGAATAATAAAAGAGAACATTGACATATGAAGATCATCATATCATTGACAGATGAATGAATTTTGGAATTAGTGATCATGGAATGGAAGACTTCTGGGTAAGAATAGATAACGATCTCTGTGAGCAAATGAAGTACAGTAGAGGGATAGAACTTGAGAGCAAAGTAGACTAAGAAACTGTTTTTATAATAATAGCTTTTTATTTTTCAAAGTATATGCCAAGATAATTTTCAATGTTCATCCTTGCAAAACTCTGTTCCAAATTTTTCTCCCTCCTTTCCCCATTCCTTTAGAGAGTAAGCAATCCAATATATATTAAACATGTGCAATTCTTCTAAACATATTTACATAATATCATGCAGCACAAGAAAAATCAGATCAAAATGAAAAAAATTGAGAAAGAAAAATACAAGTAAGTAAATAACAACAACAAAAAGGTGAAAATACTATATTGTAATCCATATTCAATCTCTCTGGATGCAGATGACTCTCTCTATCACAAAACTACTGGAACTGGCCTAAATCACCCCATTGGTGAAAAAAGCCAAGTCCATCAGGGTGATTATTAAATAATCTTCTTGTTGCTGTATAGAAAGTTTCTTGGTTCTACTCATTTTATTTAGCATCAGTTCATGTAACAGACTAAGGAATTTTTAGGGTAGTTGAAGGAAGATCAACAAGTGTGCTGAAGGCTCCTAGAAGGGAAGGAATTAAGGTGGGAAGGGAAACTGATGCAGTTTAAACTGCACTAAATTTATATATAAAATAGTGAAAATGCCAGGGGGGTATCAGTGCAGACAGGTTACCAGGATCCAAATTGATTGATAAATTTTAAAATAATGAACATCAATTGATGGAAATTTAATGAATTTAAGAAAGCAACTGGAGTGTCTGGAAGCAGTAAGGAGGAGGAAGACATATTCTGACTTCTCTACTGGGACCAGCAAGAATCAGAGGATATGAAAATAAGATGCAATCAGCATTAGTAAGGATGGCTAGGGATGCAGTGTCATTGTTGGGGAGATAAATCTTAGATCCAGAAAAGAGAAGATGCAGGATTGGAAGCAGTCAAAATGAAAGAAGTTAATTACAGAGTGGGAGTTCCTGAGGGTACAATGAAAGAGGGAAGAACATTTAGAATGAAACATCAGTAGGGTAGTGTTGGGGTACACAGGAATGAGAAACAGAAAAGGCAATGTTGGGGAAATGGGGTTGGGCTTCAGCAGGCACTGGTTGGTTATGCAGTGAGGGATGTGTGAAGGATAGGAGGAGCTCTTCTCATGGAGATAAGTGATATTAAAAGGCTCAAGATCTCACACTGGCCCAGGTCTTATGGCAGGTAGGCAACACTGCTTTGACCAAGGGTATTAGGAAACCTGGTTCAAGGAGATACTGCTGTTGATGTAGGTGCTGCTGTCATTAGGAAGTTTTCTCAAGATTTCTTCTTTCCACAATACTACTGTTCTGTCCTGAGGATATTACAAAAAAAAAAAAAAAAGAACAGAAAAGCCTCAATTTTCATACATGCATAGTTAATAATTTACCTTTGCCATCTTTTCTGCTAATTGTAGACGTCCATCAAGTTCTCTTCTGATCTGGGCTGCTTGCTCATCTGCATTATCCAGCTTACAGGGGGGAAACATATATTTAATAGATTAGTTATAAATAATTGAAATATAAAGTTAACTGCATATGCTTGGAATGCCAAATTTGCAGTCATAGAACACGAGTTCACATCCTTGCTCTACCACTACTTGCTGTTTGACTTTGAGTAAACCATTTAGCCTCGATGGGCCTTGGTTTCCCTTGCTGTACAATGACAGGGTTGGATTTTCCAAGTGTAAATCTATGATTCTATGATGCTATAAACAATATATGCTCATTCAATTGTCCTGGGATGTAGCCAAGATCAATACAATTAAAAAACAAATAAATATCAACAATTTTGATTAAACTATCAGGACTCCCAACTTCTTGTGTAGATGAAAGCAAGAGAATTGTTTAAACATATGTTCATCCAAATGATTCTCTATTCAGTTTTAATATTTGGTTTTATACACAGTGAATCAGCACAGAAAATCTATATGCCATTACTTTCACCAATATTATGTTCCAAAATTTCTGAAACTCCAAGGTCACTGCAAAGAGAATTTGGGTCAGGATCACACTTGGTTTATTTCAGGACTCCTAGAATTATAGATTCCTAAAATTCTAGGTTTGAGTGCCCCTGAGTAGACTGACATCCCTAGACTCCAATCTGATATTCCTTCTAACAAATATACCTAATTTTCTAGTGTATTATAATGGAAAGAGTAATGGATTTGGGGTCAGAGGATGGGGGATAAATAATAAAATATTTAACTTACTATCTGTGTAAACCAGGGAAAATCATTGAACATTTCTTGGCCTCTATATTTTACATGTAACTGGAAGCTTCTAAAGGAGTTTTCTCTTCCCAAATTGTTATGCAGTGATAGATAACCATAGAGAACCTTTCAACCTTTTTGAATGACCCCAGGCTGATATCTATCACTCAGAGTAAATGAAGGCTAGAATAGATTTTTAGAGTTATTCTCAAATATTTAAATTGCATAACTTCTGGCTTTCAATAATCCAGGTGAGAGACAGCAATGGTATTGCCTCTGGTTATTAAGTTTCTAGCGACCTCAGGAAAAAAAAATCTGATGCAAATTACTGGTTGTACAAAGACTCATATTCTTCCATTAGGAAATGCTAAATTGTAACTCAGAGTATTCCTGTCATTCTTCTGCTTACTACAACTGCAAAGTGTTTCAGAAATGATATTTTTTAAAATAACTTAGTTGGTCAAAATAATCTTCCTAAAGTTCACATCTGATCACATCAGCCAATGACTCCCTATTTCTTCCAGCAAAATCAAAATCTTCAACTTAAGCAACGAGTCCTGTACAAAATGGTGACCTCTTCCTACTTTACCAGTTTTCTTATAAACTTACTCCTTCCACTACCCGGCTCTTATTCTTCAAAAAAGAAAACTTATCACATTTTTGGTATTTAATACCTTAAATACTCTTAGTCTACATTTTCACTTCTCCTGGCTTCCTTTTCTTAACATCCAATCAAGATTTCATCTTCTCTGAGAAGTTTTTACTTATCCTCTTTAATGCTAGGGTCTTTCCTTCTATTAACAATCTCTGATTTGTCTGGTATAAATCTTGTCTTACCATTGTGTTCAAGTTGTTTCTTCCATTTGACTATAAACTCCTTGACGACAATGACTGTTTTTGCTTTTTTGCTGGGTCCCAATGCTAAATGTGTCTGGCACATAGTAGGTGCTTAATAAATGTTTATTGATTGAAAAGAGACAAAGCAAACAACTTTTCAAATACTCTCTCAGTGCTTACAATTCTTACTGAATGAAATCCTTTTATTATAGTTAATCCCCTCACTGTGTGATATAATCCAATTTCTTATACTAAATATGAATGAGATGGAGAGCTACATCATCTTTTAAGTAACACTGATTTGTAAAGTCATTAAATCATCCCCATAATTATTTCTCTTCCATTAGTTAAATAATTCCATTCTTTAACATTTCCTGATAATACTAGCTCTATTTTTTATCCACTTAACAATCTCCATGGCCTTCTTCTGAACTTTCCATGGTCTGATTAGTATATGATCACAGGAATGGACAACACTATTTTAGCAAATGTACTATTAAATATATGTTTAAAAATTAAGTTAGTATATATAAATGCTATCCATTTTCTAAAGTACAATTATTTATATTAAAAAGAAGATAGGTAGTTGTAGGTAATAGTCATTCCAAATAATTTAGCCCAATGATACCCTCATATCTTTTTACTAAAACTGGAAAGCAGTTTTATTGAATGAAACTGCAAACATACTTAGGGCACACCTATGTAGTTAGTGAATTAGAGCATTAAACTTATGGGTCAATAAAACCTAAAGGTAAATGGTTCAGTTACTTACTAGCTGTCTAATGCTGGAAAAGTTATTTAACCTTTGTCTGACCCAATTTCCTCACCTGTCAAACAGGGATGATGATAGCATCCACTTGCCAAGGTGGTTATATGGATAGAAGCAGACAATATTTGTAAAGTATTCAGCAAAGCTCAAAGCATTACATAAACACTAGATATTATCATCATCATTACTATCAATGTCATTATTAAAAAAATTTTACTATAGCTGAAGTAACATAAAATAAACATAGCTTTTACTTTACTTTGTCTAAAATAATTAAGTAATGCTAAATTACATTCTCAAAAGCCCATATCTTCATGTAGAGAAAAGTATGTAACAAAAATGGCTTATTAGATATGTATAAAAGAATTAAAACTTCTTAATATAAATGAAAAAATAGCAGATGTGCAAAAATCCCTGTCATAATAATGTCTTGAAGCATGACTTTAATGATTATGTGTCCAATTAACAATACTGAACGTCTTAAAATTCTTGCCTAAAATCTAATAAATATTTATTTTTCAAATAGGAAAAAAGGTTGTTTTCAGTTAATAAAGCTGTAGTTTTTCCAAAGCTTTACAGAATCACAACACTTAACATTTCTTAAATATTTATAAGATTAGAATAACAGCTTGTACTTAAACCTAAGTAATTTGAATTTAATTTGGGAGTTTAAGAGAATTTTCTTTTGCTGTAGAGTGTTACTATTTTCTAAAATATTAAAGTAATAACTAATATTGCCTAAAAAGCCTTTAAAGAGCAAGGAACACTATTATTTTAAAATGCCTTCTAGTCTTTGCTTCATCAAAACTGTTTTCTCAAGGATTAAAATAGTTACTAATTTTCATAAGTGATAAAAATGAGAAATAAGAATTGTTGGGGAGATTTTGAGACAATAAGCTCCTCAGTGCATTACTGCTGGATCTGTGAACTGATCCAAACATTTTGGAAAACAATTTGGAACTATACTGCAAAAGTCACAAAATAATACATACCCATATATCTAATAACAACACTATTAGAAACATATCCTACAGCATATCAAAAAAGAAAGGAAAAGACATATATGGACTAAAATATTTATAGCAGCATTCCTTTATGAAGGAAAGAACTTGAAATAAAGTAAGTGCCCATCATTTGGGGAATGATATATTTCTGATGAAATATTATTGTGTCACTATTGTTGGTTCTTCATTCTTGAAAAGGTGTGACATCAGGAAGATGTCATGCCTTTCAAGTGAATTGCAAAGTCACCAGCCTCATTCTCGCCTACAGAGCATCCAGTAGCAAAATATAGATCAGAATAACCAGAGATGGCCCTGGATATAGTGGGAAACCTTGGCTTTTTAAAGCTAATTTCTTTGCAAAGTCTCAGTTTGCCTCAGGAAACATCCATTCGATGATAATGTAAATCACTGTAAAAATGAGTTAAAAAAAAAAAAAAAGAGAGAGACAAAGAATGGCCTCTATTACTTAGTCAAATTTATTTTTTACAAAATCAATCTGGGTAGGCAAAAGTCACAGGATTTCTGGCCAAAATGGAAACAACTGCTATTAATACTCACTTTCAATCATCAGGATACAAAGAATACTGTGAGACTTGGCCTACGACCACTCATAAGTCAATCAATGACCTATTGAGTGATTTGGGTTTAAGGGATAGTTCATTTTACAGAAATCTAGCCCTAGATAGCTTTCTAGGGTTTTTGTGTCGCAAGAAATGATTAAAAATGGATTCAGGGGGCAGCTAGGTGACACAGTGGACCCTGAAGTCAGGAGGACCTGAGTTCAAATCTGGTCTCAGACACTTAACACTTCCTAGCTGTATGATCAGGGGCAAGTCACTTAACCCCAACTGCCTCAGGGGGAAAAATGGATTCAGAGAAAATTGGGAAAATATGTGGGAACAGAAGAATAGTAAAATTAGCAGAACAGAAGAACAGTTTATATGGTGATGCCATTATAAAGGAAAACAACTTTGAAACATGTAAAAATTGTGATGAGCACAATGACCATTTAAAATGTATTTTCAACTCCAAATTGTGTCTTCCTCAATTCCCTCCCCCATCCATTGATAAGACAAGAAATATGATATCCATTATGTGTACATGTGTACACACATTCGTGAAAAAAATTATTTCCACATTAGACATGTGGCAAAAAAAAAAAAAAACAAGAAAAAGTACAAGAAAATATTCTCCAATATACACTCAGTTCAATTTTCTCTCTGGAGTTAGAAATAATTTTTCATTAGGAATCCTCTGAAATTGTCATGAATGATTGTTTTGTTCATAGTAGCTGTCTTTCACAGTTGATTATTGATACTCATTGTTTTTATTGTTTATTATATTCTTCTACTTCTGCTCATTTCACTTTGCATCAGCTCATATAAGTCTTCCCAGATTTTTCTGCAACAATTCCTACCATGACTTATTCTTTCACAATCACATACTATAATTTATTCAATAATTTTCTAAATGATGAACACCCTCTCCATTTCCAGTTCTTTGTCACCACAAAAATAGTTGCTATAAGTAATTTTGTATATATAAATTCTTTTCCTTTTTCTTTGATCTTGTTAGAGTATAGACTCAGTAGAGGTATTGCTGGATCAAAAGGTATGCACAGTTTTATAGCCTTATGGTCATAGTTCCAAACTGCTCTTCAGAATTGTTGGACCAATTCACAGCCCCAACCACAATGCTTAGCAACATGGCTTAGCATATGTATTTTTTCACATCTTCTCCAGAATTTGTCATTTTCCTCTTTTGTCATATTAGCTAATCTGATAGGTATGAAGTGGTACTTCAGACGACCTTTAAGCACTTTTTTGATTTAGATTTTTTTTATATGACTAGCGTCAGCTCTGATTTCTTCTTCTGAAAACTTTGTTCATATTCTTTCACTATCTGTTAGAAAAAATTTATTTATTTAAAAGGATTTATTTATTTAAAAAAATTTATCTATTAGAAAATGCCTCTTGTCATCATAAATTTGGCCCAGTTCCCTATATATTTGGGAAATGACATCCTTATCAGAGAAACCTGATGTAAAATTTCTTTCCCAGTTTCTTGACTTTCTTTTTAATTTTGGCTGCATTGGTTTTGATTATATACTACGACCAGTCTTGAATTAAGAAAACTGATGAGGAATCATGCTTCCAACCTCCTGGCAGAGAAGTGATGGACTGGAAGTCCATAATGAAACTTATATTTTCAGACATAGCCAATGGGTCTACTTATTTTCCCCTTTACTAAATTTATTTCAAACTTATGTGGTAGGGCTTTTATTTGCTTTGGAGGAAGAATTATAGAGGGGTGCAAAAACATAATGGATCTTTCCAAAAAAAGAAGAAAATTAAGAAAAAATCACAAAGATTTAAAAGGTACACAGCAGAGAGATTATAGTAGGAATAACTTGGAAAAGCATTCTTATGTTTTGTTTGGGATAATGCTTAAAGAGTAAACAATAGAAGAATTAGTTTACTTGTAAGTATATGTACTTTAGTATACTTTAAGTATACTTTACATATTTACTTACAGATTTACATATTTTTATGAATGTTTTACAGAGCATCCCACTTAATATGTTGTATGTTTTCCTTTACATAACTTACAAGGGCTCAAATAGCACTGGACTTCATAGGAACTATTCATATAGGATTACACAATTCCTTCTTTGGAGCTGAAAGGGACCTTTAGAGGTCATCTGGAGAAAAATGAGCATTATTGAGTTGCCTGACATCACACATTTAGAAAGTAGCAGGATGGAGACTTGAACTCTGGCCCTCTCATTCCAAATGTAGCACTCTTTCTACCCAACAATACTTTTTCCAAGTGTCTAGAATCCCTTTCTCATACTATAGAATAGAAGGGTTTATTTTGTTTTCTATATATCTCTTTAATGACATCCTTTACCCAATTTCTTTTGCACAATTCCTCTAAATTTGTGAAGTGGGGTAGCCTATTTCTTACTCACTGAATGCTTGTCCACTGTCCTTTGGTTGACCTCAAGTCTAATTCTTTAAAGATTAGATTATTACAAGATTCAAAGTTATTCAGTGTTTCTCAAAAGAAAAGTTTGGTAAAAAAAATGATAGGTCTTTATTTCAGGGATAAGTTGGAGGACATTGAATGAATTCTACCATTTTTAAGAAACAAAACTCATTGTTAATAGAGAAATTTCCACAGCCTACAAAATACCTGGCACCTAGTAGTCAATACAAATGTTTATGGATTGATTGATGAATTGATTAAAAGACAATCTATCCCATTATTGGGATCATCTCATCACCTATTTGCAGTCTCTTTTTAAGACACAAGCACTGAAAGAGCAGTCTTATAAATTTGTCTACATATCTACATATCAGAAGCAGAGCATAAGGTAATCTCCATTTACTTGTTTGCTCGTTTGCTTTCCTCAGTTGCATAGATAGGCAAAACTCTTGTGTGTGATTATGGATTTCATTTAAAAGGATCTGCAATATTTCATGTCTGATGGAACTAACAAAATATAATCACCAATTAGGAATTTCCAAAGGACTTGTCTGTAGAGAATTCCTCTTCCATCTGGCTTCTGCACATCTCCATCATGGTTGTCAAATCCTTTACCTCATGTTTTACAACTCATTTGATGTTAGTAATCAGAGGACCAAAAAGTTGTTTCTTTTATATCAAAAAATTTCCTAGAACTCCTTGAATATAGGGACTCTTTTGCCCTTTTTTTGTATCTCTGGCATTTATCATATTGTTTGGTATGTAGTGTGTAATAAAATTCTTATATTAAAATGCTAGGTTGCTTTTTTATAGACCATCCCTTAAACCCAAATCACTCTGGCTCTCATAGATTGTTCAATAACTTCACTTACTTATTGTTTGGATTCTAAAGGCTGAGAATGAGTATAAATAGTAACTGTTTTGATTTTGAACAGAAACCCTGAGGTTCTTCCCTCCCAAACTGATTTTTTTTTGATAGATAACAGTGGTTATTCTTGAATTCATTTTTAATCTAGCCTCATTCATTGACAGGATATTGTCTAAGACAACTGAGACCTGGAAAGACCCTGGGTCAAAAAGGCAACATCTCCTATTGCATCCAGGGCCATCCAGTCATTCTGATCTCTATCTTGCCACTGGACCAAGATGGTCCTGGAGGAAAGAATGAGGCTGATAACTTTGTACAATCCTGCCTCATTTAAATGCAATATACTTGCAAGTCATGCCATCTTCATGATATCATGCTTCATGCTTCACTTTCAGAATGAAAGACAAACAATAAATTGCTTATCTACAGACCGATTTTTGATGTGCATAAGAAGGAAACCTAGAGAACCCTTAGGGTAGAATTTTGCTTCACCAAATAATATGTTAATAATAACAACAATAATAATTATAGTGAGATCTTACAATCTCCATACTGTGTAGTTAATTATCCTAAGAGTAAGTGTGGTCTGCTGAAGTAATTTACAATAAGAGGTCTGTCTCCTTCTCAAGTCTTTATCAAAGAAGGCCTTATTGTACATGCAGAAAGATAGGTAATTCTCATAAAAATTCTAGAAATAGAAAAATAGCCATTCAGATCAATCAGTAGCTACTGAGAGGCAGGTAACTGGGAGATAGAGGGCTAATCATTTAATCTTTGCCCATCTTCATTTCCTCAACTGCAAAATCTGATAATATTATAGCCTCTACCTCACAGGAATATTATAAAGATAACTAAGATACCATTTATATAGTGTTTAGTATAGTGTCTGGCATATAGCATATGCTTAATAAATGCCTATTCCCTCTTTTTACAGATATTTGCTAAATCATATTTGGGAAATAGAAGGAATCATGCTTTCTTTAAAAAAAAAACTTTTAAGATTTTATCTTTCAAAAACTTGAGAATTAATCCCTCAATATGCACAGAACTATTGTGTCCAGCATTTAACTCCTTTGTGTATTCTTGGTCTAATCTAGCGATCTTTCCTTTTTTTCATAGTCATTTTCATTTTTTATACAGCATATAAAGGATGGTTAAGTTTGAGTACACCTGCAATAACTATATTTTGCTACTGATGGTGAACAGAGTTAATTATAAACATCTTCAAAGATCTTTTCTCTTTGCCATCAATTTCTTGTTCTCCATCTAGTAAAATCCTTGAATGCATTTAGCAGTGGTTCGTTCTCAAAGTCTGGTCCAGAGCATCCTGGGAACCTCTAAAATTCTTTCAGAGAGTCTACAAATTCATAATTAGTTTTATTTTTAATGTGGTCAATATCTATAACTATAAATCACATAAATAAAAACTCTTTGGAAAGATCCTCAATCATTTTTAATAGGATAAAGATATTGAGAACAAAAGTTTGAGGACCACTGGCATTTAGTGTGACACTTTTCAGTTAGGTCTCTTTCTTTAAAAAAAAAAATGATTTCTTTTTAATACACGTGTTCAGTTGGCTTTCTTAACAAAATTTTTTTTACCAACAGTGATGCTCAGTATTTTCACAGTGGAACTGTATATAATCTCATGAGTAAAATTTTATAAATAAGTTTACATATTAAACTACTGTGGTGCTAGATCACTGCAGTAGCTTTCTGTTTGACAAAGAAATCAAATACTTACTGGGTGACATAGTGCCAACATAGCAGCCAGAAAAGGATTATACCATGGCAGGCTGCATTCACAGACACACAGCATGCAAAACAGAGGAGATAACCATCCTTTTATAATATTCTCTGACCAGAACACACCTGGATTATCATATGTTCAGTTTGGGTTGCCACATTTTAGGAAGAACAAAAACTGGAAGGTATCCAAGGGAAACTGTTCAGGTGGGTAGGGTGCTACAGATTTCTTAGTAAGATAAAATGATGAAGAGACTAAAGATGTTAAGCCTGAAAGAGGGCATGACTAAGAGGGGGAGAGAGGGCATGTGATAGCAGTCAGATATTTGAAGGACTGCCAGAGATGCAAGAAAGACTAGATTTGTTCTGCATGACTCTAGAGGGCATAAAGAAGAATAGTAAACATTAAAGAAGAGATTGCAGAGAAACATTTTCAGTCAGATATAAGAAAGGACTTCATACCTAAGAAGGCTGTCTAAAGTAGAATGAGTTGTCTGTCTTATGACTTAGTGGATTCCTTTCAGAAAGAAAAAACAACCCAGCAATAACAAACACACAACATACAACAACATTGTATGAACATTTGATTATCATGTTATAAAAGGGATTCTAAAATCTCTTCTAATTCTGAGAGTCTTTGAATCTGGGGTAAAGAGCAAATCTATATTATACTATGATTTATAGGAAATACCATACCAATTTGGAATTTTTGTGGTTCCTTAAAGATTTTCTAAGAATGACCATCTACTCATTCCATGATTTCTTGACATCTTTTGATTATCTAGTAAATACAGCATCAAGCTGGTAGTAATAAAGACTTGAACTTGAGTCCTGCTTTGGATGCTTTATTAATTTTGTGACCTTAGTAATTTAAAACCTCTCAGCCTCAGTTTCTTCATATTTAAAATGGAGATAATAACACTAGTGATAATAATAATAATAGCTCCTATATTATAAGGTTGTCATAAAGATTAAAGGAAATCTTTACAGTACTTTGAAAATCTTAAAAGTGTTATACAAATGATGTCTTTTATTAATATTGTTCATTTATTTAGCGTATAATCCAATGTCCCCCCATGATGTTAAAATATATTTGAAATTTTGAATATGTTTTTATTGTTGTTCAATCTTGTCCAAATCTTTGTGATCCTATTTGGGATTTCCTTGGCAAAGATAATGAAATGGTTTGCCATTTCCTTCTCCATTTGAATATTTAAAACTAGTCAGCCATTAATGTGGTAGTTTATCAAACAATATTAACTATGTTTCAGTCAGTCATATCTACTATGTTCCAGGTCTTTTGCTAAGAAGTCTATAGGTAGTAAAAATCACACATACACATATATATATATTAAAATCATATTATATATATTATAAAGGTATATATAGTAAAATTATATATATATATATATAGACATACACAAATATATACATATAGTTTTATATCTAAAACTACATAATTCTATGCAAGACTGAACATATATTAAAATAATTGTGGTTCTTATTTTTCCCAAAAACCTTATAGCATACCAAATATAGGGGTCACAAATGAAGATAAACTGGAAAGGAGCCAAAGCCAGAGGAAATAAATTAGTTATGGCAACCAGAAAAATCCAGCATCCTTAGGTAGCTCAAACTTCAGGTGGCCTCAGTATCCTATATTTCTTATCTACTAATCTAATCATTTTTCCTTCATGATCTTTTTTTATTAAGAGAACTTTAATATTAAACACTGTAAGATGCTGACTCCCTTATACCAAATGGTCTTAACTTACAGAGAAAAATTTCTTGGATTTCTTTACAAGGGTGTCTATTCCTGAAAATAAGAGACATCCAATTATTCACTTTCCTTTAATGTCTTCAATTTACAGGCTTTTTCAAAATATTTAAACTATCTTAATTATCAAATTTTTTCACATATGAATACTTAATCTTTTTTATGGGTAATTTAATCATTTTATTAATAAGACCACAATTAATAAAAGGATGGTCACTTGGCATTCTCTCTTAGATCAAAGACTGCACATTATTACTATGATCCTTAGTTCTCATATTCTAAATCATTTAAAATATTTTCTCCACTAGTCTCTTTGTGAAATAGTACAGTTGATGAATAAAGCAAAGGAATATGAATGGTTGTCTTAAACCCACAAAATATTATTTTAAGGGAAACATTATAATCCAAAACAAGACATTTGCTTGCCATTTGAAGAGAAGGAGCTAAAGAATAGTGTCTTACAAGTTCCCACTTTTGTAAAACCCACTATCTACCAATTGTTTAAATTATAACTAGCTCAAATCATCTCTCACCTTTGTACTTGCCACTACAATCCTAGTTCAGACATACTACACACTCTTTCCTAGATTATCTCAGAATAAGTTAACTGACCTTTGACATTCCTCCCTCTCCATTCTATTTTTTCTTCCATAAGACTGCCTATATAATCTTTCTAATGCAATGGCCTGAACACACTGTGCTCAAAAATATTCAAAAGCTCCTAATTGCCTATTAAAGAACTATGAACTCTTTAGTTTGGCATTGAAGGAATTCCAAAAACTTTCTCCAACTTTTATTTCAAGCCTTATCTTAGATGATTACTATCCAACTAGTTCTACCTTCCATCCAAATTGTACTATTATGTAACACAAATCTTTTCCTCTTTCCGTTCTTTTGCTCACCATTCCCAGTGCTCGAGATGAAAAACACTTTCCCCCTCATATTTTGAAATAGTCATTTTCCTTCAAATACCAATTCAGGTGACATCTTACAAAAGATCTCTCTATTCTTGAAACCTTCATATAATTTTATTTGGAACCTGTGGCTTTTTTATAGTAGAATAATTATAAATACCAAAATTGTGAATTGCCAAGGAACCAAATCCTCTCCAGTGCCACATACGTCTTAGCAGATAAGATTGTGAGAGGGAATATCTCCCCTACTCTATACACAGAACAAGCATTGAGGTTCCTAGATTAGACCTCTCTTCGAAGTTATAATGGGAAAGGTGGCTAAATGTCCAATACTCAAATCCCTACCCTTTCTCTATCCAAGAAACAAGGAATCCATAAGGAAATGAGATACTTGGAGAGTGTTTTTAAAGATTATTATTTTAATTTCATCTAGATATCTAGAAAGAAAACGATCTTCAAAAACTATCATTGTAAAATGAGAAAACAAAAGTCTTAGAAAGTCATGTGACTAGTAAAGCTGTTACCTTTCTTGTTTGTTAATGTGAGGGATGTGCTTGGTTTCATTTGTGTGCAATCTCTTAACTGATTATTATAGCTATCCCATTCAGAGACTTGAGCCTAAAGGATTTATTTCTAGGCTAAGACCAATTATAAGTAATGACTACTTTTTCCCTGAAATTCTACCAAAGTATCTTCAAATTACTCTGGGGAAATTACTATTTGTTGAACTAAATGAAAACTACAGATACCTACTCATGAATTTGTTTCTTAACTTGTGCTGTTTGGTTGAAATCATTAAACTGTACGGCAAGTCAGAATCAAGAAGAGACTTGACATGTCTCCTCATACTGTGCAATTAAGTCTCTTCATTTTCTAAGTTAGATTTCTTATGGCATGTTTTCAGAATTCCAGAACTACCTAAGGGGATAATCTCATTTTATTAAAATTTTTACTAACCTCAAACACTGAAAAGGGAAATTCTCTTTAATTTCCTGATAAGAAATGACATTCTGGGTCAGCCAAATCATCTATCTCATCCCTGGCAGTAGCATCAAATCATGTTTTTGGGAAAAAAACACATTATTTTCCCTTTATGAGAATGTCCTCAAAAACTTAAAAGATATACTTTTAATATATATTTCCAATAATTATCACCTATTAATTTATGTAAATTCTTTTGAAATTCTTATACGTAAGGAACTAATTGGAAAAGCAATAGGCTAAGAATAAAGAGACATAATCTCCAAACATGACTTGGAGTTTAACAAGTCTATAAACAATTCACTTAAAACTATCTCAATTTAATTTCCTCCTCAGTAAAAAAAGAAAATACCATTTGTCCTCTATTTATTTCATAGGATTTTTTGAGAGAAAAAAACAGACTTGAAGTGACAAATATGTGGGGTTTTATTGTGTTTCAGATAATTAACAACAGTGTAAATACAAGCAAGTCATTTCAACTTTCTGACTATTCATTTCTTTATCCGTAACATGGAAATAATAGCAGAACAATATATAAAATGGGAATAGCACCTTTTTGTGAGGCTCATATGACATAATGTATGTAAAGTGCTTTACAAACTTCAACTTATTGAATTACTATTATTACTGCAATTGTTCCTATAAGGACCAAATGTGAAAGTATACTTTAAAAAAAAAAAAAACTACAAAAGGCTCTCAGTTCTTTCCCCAACTAAACACCAGGATCTGCTGCTGCAGCTACATTCTTTAGGTAAGACAGTGTGTATCGGGTGTATTAGGTGCTAGTAACCAGGAGTGCATTCAACTCAGACACAGTAGATATTGTGACCAAAAATGACTCCTTCTTTGAGTTCAACTGCATATCCCAATATAATTCTACCCATGGCAAATTCAATGACACTGTCAAAGTTAAAAATCTAGTAACAGATTGTCATTTCCTGGTATGACAATGATTTTGGCCATGGCAACCATATATTAGACCTCATGATCTACATGACTTCCAAGGATTAAAGTGGAAAGCCATGTATCTTCATCTCCAACCCCAAAAGAACATTCTCCCCATTCCTAACTTAAATCCCTAAACTAATGATGACATGTCACATTCACATACTGACTCCAAAGAATCCTGTAGTAGGGAGAAGCATAAGTGTATGTATATGCATAAGAAGAAGCATATTGTGTTCCATCAATAAAGTCAACCCCAAAACTATACAAAAGATGTATTATTCTCAGGTAATCAATTATTCTTTTCTTTAATAAAAGAAAAATTAATATAGCACTTTATTTCTACTAAAATTATCTGGTTTGAAGCTTCAAGGACTGACCCTTGAAGTTCACTGATATAGCCCATAAAAGTCAAAAATATTTTTTTAATGTTCAATGTCAATGTTGAATCCTAGGAACCAGTTCTTTACAATACTCCCCAATTTCCTATCTCCCCAAATTGTCATATAATTAATATAAGAATAAGAAAAAAATAGTTCTAGAAGTCCTTTAATCCACAATATCACTATGCTCTCTTACTCTACTTTACATATAAACAAAATTCTCATACTTTTTCTCTCTCAAATTTCCAAGTTTGAACAAGAAAATGCAGTCAATGTTAGAAGCAAGAGTATGTTTATTATTTTTGATTCTGAATCACTAAAACATAGTTATAATATATAACTTTATCTTCTGTGTAGTTCCAATGTTTTCCTACAGAGAGATACTGATTTGGATACATTTGCTTTAAATATGCTCATCTTTTCCTTGACCTTTGGCTTTCTTCCTACTGGAGAGGATGATGCTAACTGATAACAAAGAGAGGAAAAGAGCTTCTTAGATATTATTTTTCCCTCTGTTTTCTCTACCAAGAATGGCTAGAGGGATACTGATGCCCAAGATTAGCAAGGAGACAATAGGAGAGTATTCAATGAATTGAAATCACCTTGAACAGATAAAATAGATACTTGGATACTCAATTACCTGGCAGATGTGAATGCTGCCAGGGATATTTGTGAATGGAGAACAGGAGGGGAATAATGAAGGAAAAAATTCTCCAATTTTCATAAAATGAAAAAATAATCGTTCAGTTATCTGATTTCTATTCCTCGGGAAATGTTATATTGTATTATCAAAGAAATTAATAAACATCTATAAAAGGAAGTGGTGATCATAAAAGACCTTCATGGTTTCATGAAGAACAATTTATGCCAAACTAACATTTCCTCCTTTTTTGACAATAGCAATTTATCAAAAATTTGAGAAAACATTTGATAAGATGCTTAATGCTACTCTTATAAAAAAAGGAGAGATGGGAAATAGGCAAATGTAGAATTAGTTAGATTTAGAAGTGATTGAATGACACAACTTAAAAAATAGTCATTAATGGTTTCAATTCACCCTGAAAAGAAGTCTAGAGTGATAGAATGTCTTAGGGATCAGTGCTTAGTCATGTAGTCTTAATATTTTTGTTTCAGTGACAATATAGGCATCAAATTTACAAATGATGCAAAATAAGTGGGATGATGACAAAAAGATAGTGATGGACTAGAGCATTTAGCTAAATATACTGAGATGATATTTTGTATAAGTAAAAGTTATTAATTTTATGGTTGAATTAAAAAACATGCTAAAAATACAAGATGGGAGAAGAATGACTAAATATCAACTGAAAAACAATGTTTATACTTTGGCAAATAAAGTGTAGTGAAGTGGATTAAAAATCAAACTTGAAACTAAAATTGTTAGATCTTTTCTATATCAAGGTAAAATGATAAATCCTCTAGGGAATCTTTCCTGTGAGCTCCAGATTAAAAATAAATCTGTCCTGCCTCTAATTTCTCATAGCAATTTAGGCTTCTTGGTACTTATCACAGTCCATAATACATTATACTTATTTGTTTTCCATTATATAATAAATATCTGAGAGAAGAGTCTATTTTATATCCACTGTGACCCCAGCTTTTAACATCTTATTTGAAGAACAGTAGAGGTTTAATAAATGTTTACCACATTAGATAAAAGAAAACTATCTCCTAAATCAAATTTTTGCAGATTTATAAATAAACTATATTTCTATAACATTCATTAAAAGAGGTGTTGTATTTTGGAGCAAATCAAGAGCAAGGAAAGTATAGTTTTTGATGTAACTAAAATGTTTCTCTCCTGAAAAAGCTGGCCAAAGGATGGAGCTCCAGAACACAGCATAAATAGTAATGCATATCTAGGCTGCCCTCACTAAAAATGGTTACCAATTTGCCATTATCTATTAAAATTAAACAGAGATTAAATTTTAAATGTCCAGAAGTAGACACAAAACCGAGCATCTTTTATGACTAAATAATGATTTCTAGTGCAGAAAGGGGTATAGGATTTTTAAAAAGTATACTTCCCTTAAATGACATTTTAAGAAACATAATATACAATTTCAGCAAATCAACAAAAACAAGATACATTCAGCACCTGTTGTACATAGAGCTGTATACTAGGTGAGAAATTATAATGATATTGTAGAAGTTTACAACATTCTTATTGCAAGAGCTTCAAAAAACACCAACGTATTAATTAAAATAAGTAATAGTCAGTTTTAAACATATACATAGTTCAGATATCTATATGAGAAAAAGGTATTGTAAGAGTTGGAAATATGAAATGTCTTACTTCTGATACTTGCTTGCTATGTAAACATGGTAAAGCCACAACCCTTTTAAGCTTCAGAATCTTTAACTGTAAAATGGGGATGATAAAATCTATAACACCTCCTTTTCAAAGGCTGAAATGTAATAAAATATTTTAAGTGATTTGCAAACTTTAATAGCCTCAATAAATATTACTTTTCCTAATATTATTATAGGTGAAAGGAAATAAGTGTTACCAAAGAAACTAAAAAGAGGAAAACAATAACCAAAATGTCTCATAGAGATCATTGAGTACAATATTAGAATTTTAGAAACGAAAAACAAAACAAAATAAAATAAAACCTACTTCTAATGGGACAAGTTAGAAGGGAAAATTTTTAACATTAATTTCAATAACATCTTAAGAAAATAACTTGTGCTTAACAAAAGACAAATCCAATTAAATAATAAACACTTTTTTTTTTCTTTTTCCTAAGCAATTGGAGTTAAGTGACTTATCCAGAGTCACACAGCTAGGAAGTATTAAGTGTCTGAGGCCAGATTTGAACTCAGATACCCTTGACTTCATGGGTCATGCTCTATTCACTGTGCTATCTAACTCTCAAAATAGGCACTTTTAAAGGAAAGAGAACATGGCACTGAAAAAAAAATATAATATTAATAAGTATTTGGTATCTGCCTCAAGGGGACATTTGATAAATACTGGCAAAAAGATAAATGTCAATAGTATTAATAAAATGGTATAAAATTTAAATGAAGGAATGGATTCAATGGGAAATAAAATCATCTTGATAGGATCAGCTAGGAAAAGTGACCGATAATTTAAATAAATAAAATCAAATAACTGGAAAATGAGTCAAAACTGAGAGGAGGCAGAAATCTGAATAATAACATAAAATTATTATCTTACCTTTAAAATTGCAATGAACATGACTACCATATTAAAGAAATTACTAAAAGATGAGTTCCCAAAATTCCCATGAAATTGCTGAATAGACTCAGTGAGAAACATTAAATTTAATTCACCCAAACACTGTCACAAAATTTCAAAGCTTTTAAGGAGAGAAAAATCAATTTTATAATCAGAGCAGCTTAATTCAATTGTACCATTAAAGTCAATTCAACCATTATTAATAACAGAGAATGTTAAAAATATATTTTGTTGGAAGTCAAGAAAAATCAGATTTGACTTCAGAATATTCTACTCATCTCTAAAGGAAAGTATATAAGGATTAAAATTTATTTTTAAATATTACTAAGATAAAAAGATTACAATAAATGTAATACTCACTGAGTATTTCCCTGGTTCTACCACTTATTTTATGTCTAAGCATGGACAAAATATTAACTTGTTGTAGAAGTATTACAAGAAAGTAAAATGAATAATTTTGATTTCATGAAATTAAGAAGGAGCTGCACAAACAAAATCAATGCCACCAAAATCAGAAGAAAAGCAGGAAATGGAAAATTTCATAGCACGTTTCTCTCATAAAGGTCTCACTCTTCAAATATATAAGAAATTGAGTCAAATTAATAAAAATAAGAGTCATTTCCCAACTTATAAGTACTCAAAAAATATGAACATGAAGTTTTCAGAAGAAATAAAAGTTATCTATAGTCACATGAAAAAACGCTTCAAGTCACTGTTGATTAAAAGAAAATGCAAAGTAAAACAACTCTGAAATACAGCCCTCTCCACCTATAAGATTGGCTAAAGTGAGAGAAAAGGAAAATGATTGATGATGGAGGTGATATGGAAAAATAAGGATACTAATGCACTGTTGGTGGAATTGTAAACTGGTCCAACCATTTTGCAAAACAATTCGGTACTATGCCCAAAAACCTATAATACCTTTGAATCATCAATACCACTACTAGGAATATATACCAATGAGATTTTTTTAAAAAGAAGGAAAGGGACCTATATGTGCAAAACTATTGATAGCAGGTCTTTTGTGGCAGGAAAAAAAATGGAAACTGAGGTGATGAATGAACAACCTGTGGTATATGATTGTGAAAGAATACTTTTGTACTATAAGAATTAGATGGTTCATAGTTCCAATTGTTCAGTGATGAAGAAAGCCATCTACACCCAGAGAGATGACTGTGGGAACTAAATATGGTTCACAGCATAGCAATTTCACTCTTTTTATTGTTGCTTGCTTGCATTTTATTTTGCTTCTTTTTTAATGATTTGATTTGATTTTAATTGTGTAGCACAATAATTGTACAAATATATATGCAAACATTAGGTTTAACATACATTTCTATCATGTTTAATATATATTGGACTACTTACCATTTATGGAAGATCCTAAGGAAAATTGGAACACAAAGTTTTGCAAGGGCTAATGTTGAAGAATTGTCCACACAAATGTTTTGAAAAATAAAAAGCTTTAATAAAAAAAAGAACTGTATTGTTAAAAAAAACTGGGAATATTTATATTAACAGATGAAAAGTGAACTGAGCATAACCACAGGAACATTGTACACAGTAACAGCAATATGTAATAATGATCAATTCTAAAAGAAAAAACAAAAAACAAAAAACAACTTAGCTATTCTGATCAATATGATGATTGAAGACAATTCCAAAGGACCAATGATGAAAAATCCCATCCACTTTCCATGAACACTGAGTGATAACAGAAGTATACTTTTTAAACTTGTTATTTTTTTCTATTCCTTTTTTTTTGCTGTTATTGCAACATGTCTGCTAAGAAAATATATTTTACAAGATTTAACATGTTTAATTGGTAGCGTATAGTTTCTCTTTTTAATGGGTGCTAGAGAGACAGAAAATTTGAAATTTAAGATGTTAAAAAGAATGTTAAAAATAGAACCAAAAAAGGGATTAAAGGAAATCCAGTGTGAAATTACAGTTCAATGACTTCTTCCAAACCAGGACTGTACAAAAGCTCTTAAGAATATTGAGAACAAGCCATTCTCCAATTGATAAATGGTCAAAGGATGTGAACAGACAATTCTCAGATGAAGAAATTGAAACTATTTCTAGCCATATGAAAAGATGCTCCACGTCATTATTAATCAGAGAAATTCAAATTAAGCAACTCTGAGATTCTACTACAAACCTGTCTGATTGGCTAGAATGACAGGGAAAGATAATGTGGAATGTTGGAGGGGATGTGGGAAAACAAGGACACTGATGCATTGTTGGTGGAATTGTGAATACATCCAGTCATTCTGTAGAGCAATTTGGAACCATGCTTAAAAAGCTATCAAACTGTGCATACTCTTTGATCCAGCAGTGTGACTACTGGGCTTATATCCCAAAGAGTTTTAAGAAGGGAAAGGGACCTGTATATGCAACAATGTTTGTGGCAGCCCTCTTTGTAGTGGCCAGAAACTAGAAACTGAATGGATGCCCATCAACTGGAGAATGGCTGAATAAATTGTGGTATATGAATGTTATGGAATATTATTGTTCTGTAAGAAATGACCAGCAGGATGATTTCAGAAAGGCCTGTAGAGACTTACATGAACTGATGCTGAGTGAAATGAGCAGATCCAAAAGATCATTATATACTTCAACAACAATACTATATGATGATCAATTCTGATGGACGTGGCCCTCTTCAAGAATGAAATGAACTAAATCAGTTCCAATAGAGCAGTAATGAATTGAACCAGCTACACCCAGTGAAAGAACTCTGGGAGATGACTATGAACCACTACATAGAATTCCCAATCCCTCTATTTTTGTCCACCTGAATTTTTTATTTCCTTCTCGGGTTAATTGTACACTATTTCAAAGTCCGATTCTTTTTGTACAGCAAAATAACTTTTGGATATGTATACATATATTGTATTTAACTTATGCTTTAACATATTTAACATGTATTGGCCAACCTGCTATCTGGAGGAAGGAGTGGGAGGAAGGAAGGGAAAAGCTGGAGCAAAAGGTTTTACAATTGTCAATGCTGAAAAATTGCCCATGCATATATCTTGTAAATAAATAAATATAAAATTAAAAAAAAATTTTAAAAGCTTTTTTAAAGGGGGTTTGCCCCAAAGTCAATGGTAGGATAAGGCAGGCTCCCAGACCACTCAAATACTTTTTTAGTCTCCACAGCTCTCTAGCATGGAGGACTTTTCTAAGAGAGTACTAATATGATCAAAAAACTGGTGACCTTGGAAATCCAGGGTAGCAACCATATAGCACAAAAATGTTAAGACCAATACACTATCAGTTTACGTTATCCTATTACTCTGTCCTGGATTGGCAGAGAAGATACTAATGATACAACCATGTGATCTTACAAATTTCAGGAGGGAAGATGGAAACTAATTCCAGAACGTGGAGGTAAACAAGGAATTCAGAACTTAGAATTAACTTAGAACAGAACTAAGGAATGGAAGATTACTCTTCACAAAGGTTCAGGAAAGGTTAAACCTAGCCCAGGCACAATATCCCAATTCAGGGAATAAAGCTGGATTGCTTAGACAAATCAAAGAAAACATGAACCAATACAAAAAGTTATTGTATCTATAGATCTTCAAGAAGGATATAACAGTTACATGCAGAGACTCAAATTTTAAAATGGAATTTCCAGAAGCACTACATAAATATCCAAAAGAAATGCAAGAGGTTGAAAATGAAATGAAGCTCTGAAGGAAAGAATAAAGAGAATAAATATTTAGAAGACCAAGTATTAATCCTTCCCTAAGTAATAGGCTCCCTATATGTTATATTTCAAGAAATCATAAATTAAAACAGCCTAGTTTTAATAGAACCACAGGGTAAAGTAAAGATAGAAAAAACAAACCAACAATCATTTCTTGAAAAGAAGTTCAAAGTTAAAAATCTCTGGGGGAAAATACAAAATCCAGAATTCCCATATCAAAAAAAAAAAATACTATAGGCAGCCAAAGTGAAGTTCAAGTTCCAAAGAATTACAGTCAGCATCACCATAGATATAGTGGCTTTTACTATAAACAAGAAGAGATCTTAGAGTACAGTATTCCAAAACCAAAGATATAGGTTTAAAGTTATATAAATTTATCCTTGAAAAGTTGAGTGAAATTCTACAGGACAGAAAAAAAAAGGGACTTTAATTATACCAATGATATTTAAGCATTTGTGATAAAGATAGAGTTGGGCAGAAATTTTGATTATTCGATCACAAGAGTACAGAGAAACTAAAAAAGATAAATTTACTTCAACAATTAGAAGGGGAAATATAATGAGGTAATGCTAATATTTTAATAAGGGGAAAAGAAAAAAGTGTCCCTTCAGAAGTTTAATGTCTCCAAATAGTATTAAGTACCATTAAGTAAAAGTGGTGCTCATGCTCATTTTCTTCTACTCTTAGGTTGTAAAGAAGGAAAGGAGATGAAAGGATAAATGTAATAATATACATGTGGAGAAAGGAGAAAAAAGAATGGAACTTTCTTTTTATCATAATTGCAGTACATGAGAAGACTATATGTGAATATAAAGAAAGAAGTGAGGGAAAAAGAAATAAGAAGAAACTTACTTTTATCCAAAATAGACCAAAAAGTTGAACATTCACATGTTTTGATGTAGAAATACAAAAAGCTGAAATGAAAAAAAGAACCCAAGAAGTGAAGATGATGGTGGATGGGTCACTGAATTGAAAAATAACACAAAGGAGGGAACAATTGTTAAGAAAAACAAATTTCTGGATGTTACAAAGCAGATAAAAAAAGTGGAGGGGTGGAAGTGATAAAAGAGTCTAGAATCTAGAACACCAATCTAATGGAAAATAGCTGAACAATACAATGCTAGTGGGCTATAGAAATATTAAAAGAGATAATATCACAAAATCTTGAAACATTATAATGGAGAATAAAGTGAGCCAAGCCAGGAGGGAAAAAAATTCAGACAGCAGCATTTTAAAAGAAAACTTTGAAAGAATAATTAAAATCAATGCAATTGTCAATCATATCTTTAGAGAGAAACGATAGACATAAGATCAGAAAGAGACATATATTTTTGCAAAAGATTGCCGAAATCAATTTGTTTTGTTTAATGCTTATTTGTTCAAAAGTTTTTTGTTGTGCTTCTCTTTTTCTTTCCTCCTCTCTGTCCTTCCCTTCCCTCTTTTCCCTCTCTTTCTCTTATCCCTTCCTCCCTTTGTGTCACTCTTGGTTTTTACTTGGGGTAGAATGGTGAAAAGGAAAGTGAGAATTAAGGGAAAAAAGAAATTAAGAAAAGTTATGCCTCAAAAATTTCCATTGAAACATTTTTTTCAAAATGCAAAGAGGAGAACAAGAGTTGGAGGGAAACAAAGATGAGCCAGTCTTCTTTGTAAGTAATGTGTAAAATTTGTTATGTACTTAGAAAAAAAGCAAGTGGTATGAAAGAGATTCAGTTTCACATAGGATTCTCTTTTTATGTTCTGCTGCATGAATGGAAATACTTAGTGTTTATGTTATGTACAGATTTTTTTTCAAGAAAATATACTTAGGATATAGAGCCAAAAAATAGCAAAAGAGGGGAGATCAAGAAGAGCAATTCTTTGGCTGTGCTAATCATAAATTCTGAGCTAGCAAGAGTTGTTGTAGGTAGAAAGGGATAGTTAGTAATATTAAATAAAAGCTGCCTAGGAAAGATAAGAATGAAATGGGTTGCCTAAGGTGGTAGTTTCCATGACTTATTTCTCAATGGAGCTACTCAAGTAAAAAATACATCACCAATTATTGGATGTGTTGTATAAGATATTTTGTTTAAGTACATGTTGAATGAGATCAACCCTGAGGTCCCTTCCAAATTTGAAACTGTGTGATTCTAATATATTCATTTTTTAAACTTGAAACTGTGGGCTCCCCCCATCGATGAAATGGGCCAATTCAATGAATTCAGATTCTTGTAGGGTTTCACAGGACACTAAGATGATGTAATTACCCATGGTCACAAAGTTAGTAAATCTAGGAACAAGACTTCAATACAAATGTTGTGGATACCATGGATGCCCTTCTGATTCTAACATATGACTGCATCAGTCCTTTTCTAGTTACTTCCTTTGGCTGAGTAATAAAATATCTCAAACTTTACTACAATCTCTTGTTGTTCTTAATTTAGATCTTTATTTATCTGCAGAATGATAGATCTAGAACCAGAAGGTGGATATAGTTCATTCCTCTCTATCCCTTTAAAGTTAAGGAAACTGAGACAGCTAGGTAAGCAAAGTCTGAGTTCTGAACCTGGAGTTAAATTATTCAAACACAGCCACAGATACTTATTGTTTGATCTTAAACAAAGCACTTAAACTTTGTCTGCCTCAGTTTTCTTAATTGTAAAATGGGGATAAAAATAGCATCTACATCAAAGGGATATTATATCAAATGAGATGATATTTGTAAAACACTTAGGAAAACACCTGACACATAGTAGGCACTTATAAAAAGTTTGTTTCCTTCCCTCTTAGGAAGGATAAATGATTTGTTCAAACACACTAGTGGTGTAAAAGTTAGGAATTAATTGATCTCAATTCTGAACCAATACTCTTTCTATTGCATAACTGTATCTTCACTTACCTTTTAAAATATTTTTCACATTTATTTACCTGGGCTGACTGCTCATCTTTTATGGAGATTCTTTTTTAAGTTTAATAAAGCCACAGGATCATGAAGTAGAAATGAAGTATGATTTCTACTAGTGAAGTGTTTGAATTTTAGATTTATTGTTTTAATAAGGCAAATTTTAATACTTTATAGTGCATAATAGTATGTAGTAACTAAATGCTATATCATTCAAACAAATAAGAAATATAACTAGCACTATGGCTTCTGGGCAACCAGAAAAAATATTATAAACAGTCCAAGTTAAGGACCCCTCAAATCAATTTCATAATTCAAGCCATGTAACTTTAAGAAAAATTAAAACTTATTTAGTTGAAAGGGAAGAGAAATTAATTACTAAAATGTCTTTGTTATTGTTATTGTTCAGTTGTTTCGCTTTGTTCTAGGATATCTAAATCTATAAGAATCCCCAAAACCCAGTTAAACATAAAGTATTTGAAAGTACCAAAGCCACTTAGAAGTAACAAAGTGATGGATTGGATCAGGCCAGGCCTGGAATCAGGATGCCTCATCTTCATGAGTTCAAATCTGATCCCAGAGATTTGCTGTGTAACCCAGGGCAATTTACTTAACTCTAATTTCCAGCTAATTTAATTTTAGCTGGAAAAATAAATGTAAAACTACTCTAGGATCTTTACCAAGAAAACCCCAATTTGAGTCCAAAGCATGCATCACCTTGCCCTGATAATAGGCTTTAAAGCAGGGGTCCTCAAACTTTTTAAATAGGGGGCCAGTTCACTGTCCCTCAGACTGTTGGAGGGCCGGACTATAGTAAAAACAAAAACTTTGTTTTGTGGGCCTTTAAATAAAGAAACTTCATAGCCCTGACTGAGGGGGATAAACGTCCTCAGCTGCTGCATCTGGCCCGCGGGCCATAGTTTGAGGACCCCTGCTTTAAAGAAATAATGAATTAAAGAATAACTGTTAAAAAAATGTAGACAGTATACATATCATGCAGTTCAGAGGGCTTTTGTTGAGAACTTTGGCAAGTCACTTCCTTTTCTCCATCATCTTGATTCTACCTCCTTAAGCTAGATTTTTCTTAGACAGAGTTTCTCCAATGCAGCTTTATAAAATAATCCTATGAGAAATTAGGCAACCTCAGGAACATGGCATGCACAAAGCAAAGGACTCCTGTAAGGCATGGAAAAGAGTTGCTCGGGTCCTTCTAAGACATTACAATATACAATGAGTATATATTGTTATATACAAGAACAGATGTCTAATTTCACCCAGATGGTTACAAGTGAGCATTGAAACAAGTTTTCTGTTACCAAATACAGCATTCTTTCCACTATATTACTAAGTTTTCTCAAATGATCAAATAATACAATGGTTTATTTAGAAAATTCTATGTATTTAATGAAAAAAAATCAAAACAATTTCAGTAAAATATAGAAGATATTCATGATCCATCAGCATTTATGTATCACCTTAAAAATCCAGTAGGAGTATATATAAAAAGAAATTTCACTCAAAATATTTAGAAAATACATACAACATCTGAATGTTAACTTATCAAGATACACTTAAGATGTATATGAATATAACTACAAAAAACTTTAAAAAGGAAGGGAAATAACTGGAGAAGTAAACATTATTCATGAGCTTTGCCAACAACAAAATATTATCTAAATTAATTTATGGATTTAGTGCCATAACTATACAATTACCAAGAGGTTATCTTTAGATAACTAGACAAAATGATAATAAATCCTCTTAGAGCAACAAAAACATCATGGAGAAAGAAGTCTGGCATTCTCAGATATCAAAGAATAGTATAAAATGGCAATCATAAAAGAAACATTTGCTACTATAGGGGAAAAAAAGTTGTTTTTCCCCCAGAAAGAGAAGAATGCAATGATTTTTTGTTTTTTTTGCTTCAACTATCGTGTCCTGTGTTCTGTCACTTTTCCTAGTTATTGATATAGATAAGTGATGGGATATGTAAGAGCAGTATAATTTCTTGGAGCAAGACACACCATCACATATGATATGAATCTGCAAGTTTCCAAAATGTGGGGCACAAGATATGCTTGTTCTCCAGAAGGAAATGCTTTTACAACTCACTAGCAGTCTATATGAGGGATTTATCTCATCCTTCTAAAGAAATGTGGGAGAGGGACAACTAGTTGGTGCAGTGGATAGAGCACCAGCCGTGAAGTCAGGAGGATCTGAGTTCAAATCTGGTCTCAACACTTAACACTTCCCAGCTGTGTAACCCTGAGCAAGTCACTTAATTTCCAATTGCCTCAGAAAAAAAAAAAAAAGAAAAAAAGTGGGATACAACCCTGTCTTTTCAGGAACTGCTGCAGAATGAGTCTTACCATCATGGTGAAATTACATCCCCTCTCCCTCTTAAAAAAATGAATTTGTTCAAAGTATAATTAATACTAGAGGGCTTTTCTTTTGTGGCTGCTACATTATGGTACCTGTTTGTTAGCATCTGTATATGCAGAGCACATGAGTTAAGGATCCATAATGTCATAGAAGGACCCAAGCAACTGTTTTCTATGCTTTATAGGAACTCTTAACTTTGTAAATGTCATGTTCCTGAGGTTGCCTAATTTCTCATAGGATTATTTTATAAAGCTACATTGGGGAAATCTAAGAAAAATCTAGCTTAAGGAGGTAGAATCAATATGGTAAAAAAAAAAAGAAAGTGACTTGTCAAGAGTTCTCAGTAAAAGCCCTCTGAACATCTTTAAATAATGGAGTGGCAAATCTACAAAAGACAGGGTGAAATAATTTTCCAGTCAAAGACGACTTAGGTCAGCTAGAAAGGTCCCCTGAGTGAGAACAAAGCATAGTTCAGTTTAAGCAGCACAGACACAACTCCAGCAAACTGGAATAGACCTTGGGAGTCACTGAATCTGTAGTGTCTATAACTGCTACCTGAGTTCTCAGCCCAGAGATGGTAAGGGAGTTGAACAATTGATCAGAAGGAGATTACAAGGGTCTCCTTGCTGGCAGTGGGGGAAAGATTTTGATGCTTTGTCCACACTACAATCAGGGTCACAGTCCTAGGTGACAGTTCTAGGGCAAGGAGGAGTATTAGCACAACAGAACTTACAGGCCCCAGTGGAGCAAGGATGCCCATCACAATTCTAGGGCACAAAAGAGTGCTTGTGATCAAGCACAGGACATAGACCAGGAGAGTAGTAAATACCATTCCTTATAAAAACTGAAAATTTACAGGTCCCTATAAGTGCCTCTGAAAACAGTTGGACAAAAAGACAGACATTTTGCATAGTGCACTCTCCACCTTGGAAGCAGAGTCCCACTTTAACAAAGAGTTAAAAGTCAAGAAACAGACTGGAAAAATGAGCAAGCAACAAATAAAAATTCTTACTATAGAAAGTTACTATGGAACCGGGAAGATTAAAATACACACTTAGAAGAAGACAGCAAAGTCAAAACTCCTACATCCAAAGCCTCAAAGAAAAATATTAATTGGCCTCAGGTGATAGAAAAGCTCATAAAAGCATTTTTAAAATCAAGTAAGAGAGGTAGAGGAAAATTGAGAAGAGAAATGAAAGTGATGTGTAATGTTCTGGTTAACTTTCTGGAGGTCTTGGGATCACCCTTCGTTTCAACAGAATAATCACCATGAGAATAGCCAGGGATAAAGTCCAAATTCTTTATTATCTCTTTCACAGTCTGTTGCCTTGCCTGGGGCCCAGCTAGATTTCTGGAGGTCCTTCAGAAGGGCTTTGGTCTCAGTGGAGAAAGCAGGAGAGCCACTAAGAGGCTGATGAAGATGGAATGTCTCTCTCCTGAAATCTCTCTGAGTCCAAAAGTTGAGCTCCAGTCTCCAGTTCTCTGTCTCCTCTGAGTCTATCTCTAGCTGAGTTTGTCCCAGTTTATATGCTCTATACAATTACATCATTACTGTATACTAAATATAAACCATACTGAGTATATACCAATCATTATATTACTAGGGCAATCATACTGAACTAGAGAACTCACATGCTAAACTAGATAATCATTTCTTATCAATTCCACTGTGTTAACACCATGTTTAAATTAATCATACTGAGCCTTAAGTATATTTCTCCAAAGTTCCTGCCCTTTACAGTGAAGCAAGAAAATCATGAAAAAGAGTGTCAAAGGTCTTTTTGATAAAGAAGACAAAAAAAAAAAAAAAAAAAAAAAAAAAAAAAAAAAAAAAAAAAAAAAAAAAAACTGAAGAAAATAGCACCTTATAAAAGAGACTAGGCCAATATAGTAAAGAAGATATAAAAAGCTAATGAGAAGAATGGCTTAAAAAATTGGCCAAATGGAAAAGGAGGTACAAAAGCTCACTGAAGAAAAGAATTCCTTAATGATAATGATTTTATAAGAAATTAAGAAACAATCAAACAAAACCAAAAGAATGGAAAAGTAGAAAACAACATGAAATATCTCATTGGAAAAATAATTGACCTGGAAAATAGATCTAAGAGACAGTATTTCAGAATTATTGGACTACCTGAAAGCCATAATCAAAAAAAAAAAAAAAAAAAAAAAAAACCTAAACATCATCTTTCAAGAAATTATCAAAAAAAAAAAAAAAAAAACTTCTGATATTCTCGAACCAGAGGATAAAATAGAAATTTAAAGAATCCACTGATCATCTTCTGAAAGAAATTCCAAAATGAAAATTCCCAGAAATATTGTAGACAAATTCCAGATCTCCTAGGTCATGAAAACATAAGTACTCAGAAAGAAACAATCCATATATAATGGAGTCACAATCAGAATAACACAAAATTTAGCAGCTTCTCCTTTAAAGGATCAGATGGTTTAGAATATGGTATTCTGAAGGGCAAAGGAGCTATGATTACAACTAAAAATTACCTATCCACCAAAACTGAGTATAATCCTTCAGGGTAAAATATGGATATTTAATGAAATAAAATACTCTTGAGCATTTGGAATGAAAAGGCCAGAGCTGAATAGAAAATTTGACTTTCAAATACAAGGCTCAAAAGAAGTATAAAAAGGTAAGCAGGAAAAAGAAAAAGCTTTTATTTATAGTGAAGGAGAAGGTGAGAGAGGTGAAAGGGGATGAATGAACCTAATGCTCAGAACTGACTCAAAGAGGGAATAATACATATTTGATTGAGTATGGAGATCTGTCTTATCATACAGGAAAGTAGGAGGAAGGGGAGATAAGAGAAAGTGTGAGAGGTGAAAAAAAGATAAGGCAGAAGAGATAGTAAGAAACAAAGCAGTTTTGATCAAAGAGGGTGAAAGGAAAGAGAATAAAATAAACAGGGAGGAAATAAGATAGTGGAAAATACAATTAACAATAATAACTGTGAAAAAAAATTGAAGTAAGTTTCACTAATAAAGGCCTCATTTCTCAAACATATAGAGAACTGGGTCAAATCTATAAAAATAAAAGTCATCCCCCAATAGATAAATAATCAAAACATATGAAGTTTTCAGATGAAGTAATCAAAGCTATCTAAAACTATATTTAAAAAATCCTCTAACACTACTGATTGAAGAAATGCAAATAAAAATAATTCTAAAATATTAGATTGGCTAAATAGGACAGAAAGAAAATGACAACTGCTGGATGGGATGTGGAGAAAATGAAATGTTGATAAAGTTGTGACCTGATTCAACCATTCTGAAAAGCTATGTGGAAATATACCCAAATGACTATAAAACCATCCATAACCTCTGACTTAGCAATACTACTACTAGGTTTATATCCCAAAAGAGATTTAAAAGAGGAAAAGAAACTATACAGATGAAACTATTTATAGCAGTTCTTTTTTGGTGGAAAAGAATTAGAAAATTGGGAGAATGTCCATCAATTGGGAAATAGATGAAGAATTTGCCTTATGTAATTGTGATAGACTATTGTTGTACTATAAGAAATGATGAGCAAGATGCTCTCAGAAAAACTTAGAAAGACAAAAGCTAATGCAAAGTGACATATATTGTGTACAAAATAACAGCAATATTCTAAAATGATCAGCTGTGAATGACAGCTACTCACAGCAATATAGTAATCCAAGACAATTCTATGATAAAAATACTATCCATCCCCAGAGAAGACTGATGATGTTTAAATACAGTTTGAATTTTTTAAACTTATTTTTTACTTATTTTTCTTGAGGTTTTTTTGTCTATGTTTTTTCTTTTTCATAACATGACTAATATGTAAATATGTTTTTGCCTAGCTACAGATATATAATGTATATTAAAATACAAGTCTTATCAATGAGGGAGTGGGAAGGGAGAGAGGAAGAAAATTTGGAACTCAAAGTTTTAAAAACAAATGTTAGAAAAAAATTTTACATGTAATTAGGGAAAAATAAAATGCTAAACAAACAAAACAACAAAAAACAGAAGGAAGTCACTAAAATTAAGAGGAATTGATAAATGCTTCCTATAAAAGGTGAGGTGTTAGGTCTTGAAGGAAGCTAGAGAAATTTGGAGAGAAAGATGGGTAGATGGGTAAGGAGGGCATTTCAGGCATAAGGGCTAATCAGAGACAATACCTGGAGCCAAGAGATGAAGAGTCTTGTTCTGAGAACAGTAAAGAAACCAGTGGCACTGAATTGAAGAATACATGGCAGAGAGGAAGGTATATGAAGATTGGGAAAGTTTGGGGCTGGGAAAAAGGTCAAGTAGAGTAAGTTAAGAAGGACTTTGGATGCCAAAGGATTTTTTAGTTGATTCTGGAGATAATAGAGGGCCACTTGTGTAACGATATGGTTGGACTTAAGGACTGATTGGATATTCTCAGCTTATCAAAATTCTTCAAGCCATAGCCTTGAAAATTTAACAGTTGCGATCTGAGTGCAACAGAACTATTACTTCCCTATTCCTTGAAAATATACCCCTCATAATACAGCTTGAGGTTCCATTAGCCTTTTTTTTTTGTGACACCATACTACATTGCTGATGTACACTGTAATTTCAGTCCACTAAAACTCCAGAGTTTTCAGAACAAAAAGAAAGAAAAAATCTATCTTAATTTACACTTTATTTAACTTTAGGTATATTTAGCTTAAAATCCAGTCCCATTTACTTCAAAATGTTTCTTTCCATGGATACACTGGGGGATAAAGGAATTTCATAGTTTTTAGAAAGCAATGCAAAATTATCATCTTATATGACCTTAAGATCATATCATTCTTCAAAAACAGTAAATTCAGAGAGGATAGGATGAGTGATTAGGGTTACTCAAAATACTACATAAAAGATAATTTCTAAT
Organism: Sarcophilus harrisii; assembly: GCF_902635505.1. Lineage (NCBI taxonomy): Eukaryota > Metazoa > Chordata > Mammalia > Dasyuromorphia > Dasyuridae > Sarcophilus > Sarcophilus harrisii. The sequence goes on from NC_045430.1 coordinate 169,977,653, forward strand.
ATTGTAACTGGAACTTAATTTAGTTTTATTCCAACTTCTCATGCCCAGTGACACATCCAATTTCCTGTGGTATTTTTTCTCAAATTCTTTATTCTTCTTAATAAAAAAGTATCTATGTATAATTTTTTTCATAACTTAAAAAAAAAACCTTTCCTATTTAAGCCAATTTCAAATTACTTTTAAATTTCACTGTCTCCTAAGGTGATTTTATTTTAACAACATGGCATATTGTCCTCACAGAAATCTTATCAATGTCTAAAAGAGGAAAATTAAAAGCTGTAAAATCCCTATAATGATGCTTTGTATATATTAACCCTAATCACATTTTCTTTTGTTCCTTCAACTGAAGAAATCAATTCTAATTTCCCTAAATCCCCAGATTAATTTGTGACATTATCTTCCTTCAAATGAAGTATTCTCCGATGTCTTGTTTTTTTATTTATAATCTTTAAATATCATTTTGTATTAAATATTTTGACAGGCTTAGGTTTGCATTTGTTTTAACCTCAGTCTTTATTCCTAAACTTCATTTATACACTGTTTTCTTTCTATTTCAAATCACAAATAAGAAGAATTAATAGAATCAACATTGAAACTGATTTCCAAGGCATGCACAGTTTCTAAACACATCGCTGTTTTTCATTGCTCTTCTCTGGAAGCCCTTTAGCTAGTTTCCAGTCCAAGTAAGAACACCAAATATGAATGGATTTTGCAAGTATGATTTTATATATGATTCTATCAATCTGTTCTGTTAATTACCCAGATACCATCAACGTAATTTCGTTCACCTATATGTTTTAATTAGATTCATAAAACTTGAATTGAAAGTAACTTAATATTTTTACTCCCATTCTTTCTGTCTTTTCTGTCCCCTTTTTCCTAATGAATGGGAAACCAGAAATTGGTATGTGGACTGGGTCTCAATAGTTTGAACCTAGAACTTTCCTGACTCCTGTGATAGAATGACAGATGATTTCTTCTAAGAGCACATTCTAAGACTCTACACCAGGACCTCCTGGTACTAACCTGACTTTTAATATTGTCCATTCATTTCCTTCAATAAAGTCACTTCCCTTATAACTTTATATCACTGCAGGATAGGAGGAACTTAGTTCTAGCACTAGCAGTGACAATTACAGGACTCAGACTATGACAGCAAAATTCTCAGAGCTGACTCACAGCCTTCTATTTGACTGCAATCATATATTTCTAATTTGAGCTCACTAAATTCTCTTTCCATAGACATCTAAGCTACCCATCTTTTCTTTCTTTGCTTCCTGAATGACATCGTCCTTTCTACATGCCAAAATTAATATTGCCACCTATAGCCTTAATCCCAGTATTTTTGATCTCCTTCCTTCATGACCTTTCCATTTCATTCATCTTCAGTTTGTCCCTTTTGACTTACATGCATTTAAGGAACAAATATTTTTACTACAAGCTGCTACAAAGTCTTCATTCTCTATTTTTTATGAAGCAGTCTGGGATAATTTTTAAAGTTATAGATATTTTAAAATGAAATTATTTTCAATTAATTATTTATTTTCCCTTCCCTCCCTAGTCTACAGTGAAAACTAAAAAAAAGAAAAAAGAAAGGTGAAGACTGAATTACTGGAAACAAAAAAAAAAAGAGAGAGTTTCAAAGAACTAAATCAATCTGTACATATTTATTAAGTAGCTACCATGTATACATAGTATACATCTATAAAATGATATACACACTAGATACAAAATGAATGAAGAGAGACTGGCAATTGAAGGTATCAGGAAAAACTTTTTTGAAAGAAAACATATATAGAAGAATCATACATGTTTAACATATCACTTGCTGATTGGGGCAGGAGGAAGGGAAAGAAAAAAATAGAACACAGGGTTTTATAAGGGTGAATGTCAAAAATTATCCATGTATATATATTTTGAAAATAAAAAGCTATAATTTTTTAAAAAGACAAAAAAAAAAGAAGATAACAATTAGAATTTAAGCCTGAGGGATACTAGAGAATTTTAAGAAGTAAAAGTAAGGATATACCACATTCAAGAAACATAGAAAAACCAATGTGATGGCATGGAGATAGGAGATATAAAGAACAAAGAGAAGACCAGTTTGACTGGATGCCCCATCTCTCCACTCCTCATCACTTTGTGGTAGACAATTGAGATAAACTGTCAGATTTTGTTGGATATTTCTAATATATTATTGAACATTTTTGCTTAATTATTTTTGTCACAAGACAGTGTTCAATTTCTTAAGCAGCGGAGGTTGAAATGAATGATATAAAAACAAAAGGCAGCAAAAGGTTTGTGTAGAGAGAGAGAAACACTAGCACATATCCACACACACATGAATAAATAGAGAGGACAGACAAGGCTCAGTGTGTATAATGGGTAGAGAGCTTGAAGAATGGAATAAAAGTGCCAACTGACAAATAATGGCTATGTAACTCTGGACAAGTCACTTAGATGACAAACTCACTGCCTGTGTTTTGGCAGCAAAACTCCTAAGCATGACCTGACCCAAATAAAAATGAAATTAGAAAACATTGAAAAGAATAAATAAAAATACAATAAAACACAAGATAATGTGAATCTATGGTTTTCTAAGTCAATGTGTAGCTAACAAGGATCCGTTTTTATTTGAGTTTGACATCATTACCTACACAACTCTATGTTTCAGAGAAAGTACCCTGGGTAGTATTCTTCCTTACTTGGTAATTCCCTAAAATCAGAGGTGTCTTTCCCCTATCTATAACTCCCATTTTCCCGTTTCCCTCTCACCTCCCCATTTAAAATTTAAGTCAGGATGAGTGATTGAAAGTCTTACCAAAATAAAAGGGAAAAAAATCTATGCTAAACTTATTTAAATTTAAAGGCACTCAGAAATGCTTTTTTCAAGATATTCAAAAGAGGGAAAGATTCCAAGGTGTCAGTAAAGTTTTAGACAGTACTTTTCCAGACATACAATGCAATACACACAAACACACTTCTAAAAAGTGTTTAAGATAACAGCAATTAAATATCAACTATCAATAGTTTCTCATAAATATAAAATTTTTCTGACAGTAATATATGCAGGCATTTAGCTAATGTATCCTTCAAAGGAAAGAGCCAGTTTTCAGAAGATTTTGTACAGCAGACCACACAATTCTGTGACAAATGGAAAAGGAGTATTAATACTCAGTAGGTTGTTGGACATCAAATAAACATAAAGTATAAAGAAAAAAATTTCTTTCATACAGAAGGATGGAAAGATTCTTCAACTGCTTGTAACTATAAGTGATTTAGTTTACTAATTGTTTCTTCAACAAAATCCATAAATATTTGAAAGAGATCCATTTAACCAACAAAAGTAGAAAAATAAAGTAAATAAAAACACAGTCCAAATCACGACTTACAGGTGGATGGATGGCTCTCTGAATTAGATATTAAATCTAATACAGAAGATGGATAATAAGCTGAACACGAAGTTGATAAGATGACCAATCTGAATTACATGTAAGAAACAATACCATGTCTGCAGTAACATTTAGCTTTTTCTCACCACAAAAGCCCATCATTATAATGACAGTATTCTTTCAATATATTTCTATGATTTATGCAACACTATGATATTGGAAAATTTAAAATTCCATGCCATTCAGAAAAAAAATGTAGCAATATAGAGTCAGTGATGTTTTGAACATGAACAGTGGCATTCAAGGCATAATGGAAGAGACATTCCACTGGAAAAGAAGGGGTATAATTATAGTGCAAATAAGAATCAATAGATAGATATACTAAAGTCTATACCAGTTAGAGCAAGGCTCTACAATAGATAATAATCATTTCCTTATTCCATACGCTGTAAAGAACTTGAGCACTACCAAATTGCAATGATAAATACTATATATTTATATAAATATATATATATATATATATATATATATATATATATACACACTATAGGTGTGTGTATATGTGTGTGTGTATAAATTTTGTGTTCATCTCAAATTTGATAAGTATAACACCTTTGCACTTTTATAATCACCTGTAAAATGTTGAACTAAATGGTTCTCTTTTAGTCTTTCTTCCATATTAATATCAATCCATTAATTAACACTATTTGCTTTTAGGTAGCTTCTAAACACCTAAATGTATTGGCCAATCAAGATCTCACCATCTTTTTATACAAAGATATTGGGCCAGATTGTTTAATGCTTTACAAAATCCCAGCAGAGTCACTTGCTTCATCTACACTGATTAGTTTCTTTTCTTTTTTTTTTTTTTTAATTACCAATTGACAGGTGTCAAGATGCTGGGAAGTGACAGCATCCCTACAGATTCCCACTTCTAACTCCTGCATGGATTCAGCCATAATAGAATTCAACCTCTGTGAAGATGCAAACTAACAATTTCTTCAAAGTGATTTCCACCAAAGTCCTTGGCAGTACCAAATAGTTCAGATTTAGAAACTGAAATAATTTTGTTGGTGGAAAAAACATTAAAAATGATGCTGTATCATTTTAAAATTTTATTTATATTTAGCAATTTAGCAATGGTTTTCTATAATAAAGAGAGTGGTAGCTTCAGAGTCAAAACAACTTGGATTCAAGGTTTTTCTCAGATATACACCCAAGTTGATATTCTTCGCTATATCATAATCTCTTAATGCCTTCCAGACAAATTCTCAGACACACTAAATTCCATAGTTGTTGCTGATTAGCACTGGTGGAAGCAACTTCCTAATTGGGGAGCTCTGTATACTAATGAAATTACAAGTAAGGAGCTCTTTTTTACATCAAGTTCATGAACCTTTACTTTGAAAAAAATCTCCATTTTCCTCTTCATGAAACTCAGAACTGCCTACCTCCAGTCCATGTTAAACATTCTTTATTTTCTATTCTTCTTCAACATTCCAGGAATAATATTTTCTGATTTCAGAATAATTCAGTGAGATCAGAAGAGACAGAAGTATAAAAACATATTACTAACATATACCTTCTTGACATAACAATGGCATCTCTCAGCATCATACTTTTGATCTGTCCTTTTAAAATATATTATGACTGTAGAGTGATAGTAGGAAACTTAACCTTAGCATAAACTCAATTATGAGTTATAGTGGTACAAATATAGGGTTGTCCCAAAAGTTTTAATAGCATTTAAAATTTTGACAGTTTAAAACTACTAAAAGTTTTGGGATGCCCTGTCTTTTGTCCAAAGTAACAATTAACAAATTAACTTTTTGTTTATTTCTAACAAAGGGAACTTCATTCCATATAAATGTGACAAGATCCACAAAAGACAAGTTATATTTGATCATCTTTTAAAATACTGTTTTTAGAATTTGTTTATTAAAAATGGGTAAAAATAAGTCGATCGAATGCATGAAGATAATAATCATTTCCTTATTCCATACGCTGTAAAGAACTTGAGCACTACTACCAAATTGCAATGATAAATACTATTCTTGAATGCTTGTAAAATAGTTCACTCAAATAATCTCATTTGATTCTCACAATCACCATGTATAGAAAATAGTGGGAAGATCATCTCTTAAATAGATAAGGTAACTGAATCATTAAACACATAGAATCATAGATCAGGAAGTAGGAAAATTCTTAGAGGTCACCTAACCCATTTCACCTCTTGAAATAAAAGAACCGAGGTCTAGAGATGTGATTTTCCCAAATTTGCGTGAGTGAGCTAAATTTTATTGAGCGGGGTAACCTCTTTAGGATCTAGGGCCGTGTCTTCACAAGATCATATAAAAAATGGCAGAGCTCAAACCAAAACTCAGCTATACTGACTCCAAACAAAATGTTCTTTTTAGTGTAAAAGGCTACAAGATATTCTCTTCTATGAGGTTGGTTTCTTCTCAAGGTTAAATCCTTGTTAACAATATGAACATTCAGGAGGTCTTTGCTGTAGAATTGATGTCTCCTTCATCAGTTCTGATTTTGCTTTGCCTTGGGTCCTTTACAATCCACAATTGAAGGTGATTAAGTCATGACTATGTGTACAGTTATATATTGTCTCTAGCCTTGTCATTAAAAGGAGGTTTAGGAAGCATAATGAACTTTAAAAAGACACTGAGAAAATTAGAGCTAGGATGGATCCAAAAAATTCAGTTGTCCAATCACAAGTAGTAGTTCCCTATAAAGAATCTTGTAAGAATGTACTGGTCACCCTGCCATCTGGGGGAGGGGTTGGGGGGAAGGAAGGGAAAAATTGGAACAAGGGTTTGGCAATTGTCAAGACTGTAAAATTATCCATGCATATAACTTGTAAATAAAAAGCTATTTAAAAAAAAAAAAAGAATCTTGTAAGAATCCCTCATATTTGCAGTATCCCTCAAAGATGGCAGATGACTGAGTTCCTGCATTGTGATGATCTGTAGAATTCTAACAGGCAGCACACAAATTACAGAAAAGATTTTGGCCAAGTTGAGGACATCTGGAACCAAGTCTTTTGGATAAAGATGAAGAGTTCTTAGAGGTCTCTAAGACCAAGAATCCTAGAGAGAAGAAATGTTGGGATAGATCAGTTCTTTTACCAGAGGAGAAATTTCAGGACCAAGCAGAAACAGATACTCAGAACATATATAGAAAAGATATGTGAAACTTGCATTTCACTAATTCCAGGAGTGATGTGTATTAGGCAGATCTGGTAGAAAAGGGATTAAGTCAAGCAAACTGTGTGCTTTCTATGTGAAGGTGAGTCTGAATTCTGGGGTAGTACTACAAGTCTGGAACTCTGAACTCTGAGGAAGATGATCTTAAAGAAAGAGATATATTTCTTTGGCTCTTTCTAGACTTGAATTTACATTCTTTGTGTATTTTCATTCTGCTGAATGAAAGAAGAAATAAAACTTGTATCTTTTATGTACTATTAGCCCAAATACTTGTTTGGTGCTCAGGGACCCATCTTAACTTTTTTTGTATACTTTTGGAAATCCATACACAAGCCAAATTCATATAAGCTAAAAGGAGGTAAGAACATGAATCTTTCTGTGTGGGTATAGGTGCCAAATAAAGAAATCTGCATGAGAAGCCCGTAGTATTTAATTTGGTCTATATAACCCAGAATTTCATATATGGGAGATGGGTTACATTAATACACTATAGTTTTGTTCTTGAACAGAATTTAGATAACACATTTTACACATATGAAAACTGAGACCAAGAGAGGCAAAATAATTAAGCTGATTGGCATATCTAGCTGATTGGCAGATAAGTGGTACAGTATGCTAGGACCTGGAACCATCTGGCCTCACACACTTACTAATTGTGTAATCCTGAGCAAGCCACTTAACCCTATCTGTCTTAGTTCATCAAATGTAAAATGAGCTGGAAAAGGAAATGGCAAACTACTTCAGTATTTCTTCCAACAAAATCCCAAATAGTATCCCAAAGAATCAGATACAACTGAAAAAACACTAACAAAAAAGCCAGTTAATGGTTAATACTTGAATTCCATTCTCTGGATCACTATTTCATTGCTATTTCCACTAAACTGCTTCTCTTACCTATATTTGAGAGATTTGGGTAATATACACATAACATGTGTATGAAATATATGAATATGTATATATGTGAATATACACCTATGCATGTTTGTGCGTATATTACATATATATGTGTGAATTATACAAGATGCTTTAAAAGCCTTAGTGCAATTTTGAGGTATTAAAAGTTTAAAACTTTATCCACACTTTTGTGATTTGTGTTTATCTTCACACTCAAAGACATATGTACACACACATATACAAAGATATGTATATATGTACACACACCTATGCCTCTGTTTTTATCTATCTCTATATTTATGTTTCTCTTTATCTTTGTCCCTTACTCTCTATCATTCCCTTCTTCTCCCTCCCTCAATGATCTTTTGGTCTATTATCTTGCCTGGGGAAATTGGCTACAAGTTATGGAAAATTCCTTTATATCCATACTACCTTATATATCATACATAGGAAACATCACATGGATTCTGCCAACAGTTTTAAAAGTCTTAATGAAATCATTCCCCAGGTCATGATTTCCTTTGAATACTTTAAAGTAGGAAAAAGATGAATTAGTTAATTAAATACAAGATTACCCTATGTGAACTGAACTGAATTATATTAAATAATGGATCAAAATGTTCCCAAGCAAATATTGAAAAGACTTAACTGAAAATCAAACATTTTGGAATATAAATATGCATATATAGATACAAAGACACATATATATCTACATAGATATGTATATGTACACATAAACTATCAATTTACATATAAGTAAAAAATGGTAAGTCTAATCTTACAAGTTTTTTAGAACTTAATTTCCTTTAGTAAACTTTCTATTTTCTTTTGATTTTTTCATTTTAACTTGGGATCAAAATTGGCTTAATTTTAAGAAAAATAAATTAGACGTATACTTCTGTCATGGAGAAAAGTTAATTTTAAATGCTAATAAGTTGCTGAAACAAATGCTAAAATTTAAGGAATTTAGGATCTTGAAAAAATTCTACTCTTAGTGACTAAGCCTATGGAGCTACCACAAATTGGATCATATCTGTCAAAGCAGGGGCTGACATAAGCTTTACCAATCTATTTCTGGTATGAATATAAGTCCTCTATACTCTGCACATTTGGCCTGACCATGACAAAATAGCAGGAGACAGTATGATTCAAAATTCACTTAGAAGAAAAGCAATTTAGATAAAGAAATCAGTTTCATTCTTTTCTACTGATATATTTTTTAGCCTAGGGTTAACACCAACAGAGGAAAAATATATGATTCAAGGACCAAGTGGTCATGATTAGAAATGTCAAATTGCTCAGACTAAAGTGGTAGAGACTACATATAATAACTAAGTCTTACAAACCCATTATAGAGTCTAGTAGCATGTAAAACATTCTGTGAACTCTCAAATCCCCAAAGATGACAGGTCAGACCAGAAATAAAAGCTTTCTTCCTCTGAAGGTCTTATTACCCAGCCCCTAAAGAAGCTTCCTCAAAAAAAAATTTATTTACTGAACCCTAACCACAATATCAAAGGGTCTTCCTACATTTATTCAAAGGGTCTTCCTACATTTTCTATCATAAACATATATGATTCTAACCCTTACAATATTAGGAATTTGGAGATATTAAAATCTGCTGTTCTTATTATATTTATGGCTTAGGATGGAGAAAATTAGCCCTTGTATTTCAGTGTCCTTTTCTACAAAATGAGAAAGTTGTATTAAATGGCCTCAAAAATCTCTTTTAAAATTGGAATTTTCTTATATGATACCAATAATGGGCTTAAGAAGCACATTACGTTCTTTGAGTCTATGTCTGACTTTTTCTGTTGGGGATAACTCATGGATAGAATGCTTAGCTTAGAGTCGGGAACAGCTGAATTCAAATCTGGCCTCAGGCCTTATTAGTTGTGTGATCTTGGGCAAGTTTCGTGACCCCGATTTGCTTAATCCACTTGATAAAGAAATGGCAAACCCACTCATTTATCTTTGCCAAGAAAGCTCTATGGGCTATTCTGCTGTGCTATGACCCATAAGATCATGAACAACTGGACATGACTGAACAATACAACGGTCTCATTTATATGCATTGAAGACATATATTCAGCTTTGGGAACAGGGAATATTCAAATGGCAAAAATTGGCATCATATACTACTTTGAACATAACTTTCTTTCCCTGAGCAATCTGATGTGGGAAAAGATTTCATTGTTTGTGTGCGTGTGTGTGTGTGTGTGTGTGTATGTGTGTTGGGGGGATTATCATGAGTCTTGAAGATTCTAAAGGGTACAAATAATTTACTAGAAACAGACAATTTACCAAGGGGAAGAAAGAAGTCATTTAAATATTTGGTGCTTTCAGGGTTCCTGGTCACTTATTTAGAGTTCTTCATTGCTTCATCCTACTACAGTTAAATATAAAGCCTGTTAAAGGGCAGGGGGAAGCAAACAATTTAAACAGGTATCAAGTCATATAAGTCTGTTCCATTTCTATGAGATACAAGGGGCCAGACTGGGATGCAGGATGGGAAAAGAGCATACAGGCAGATGTCCATGGCAATATGGTAGATCTTAGACATTCATTAATAACAAATGGATTAAAACAACAATAAAAGAGGATTCCAAAATACATTTTTTTCTGGAATTTTTCCAATATCAGAGCCAAACAAAACAAAAACGAGAGCTGAAAGGTCATGCCTGGTTCCATTCTGCTGAAACAGCAGATAAAAAGTGAATCATTTGAGAGCTTTTTGCTTTTCCTTCTAAATGTGCTGAAAGATGGCTTGATACTAATAAAACACAAAAAAGAAACCAACAGCTAAGCCAATAAACAGTGGAGACTATTAAAAAATGAGAGGAAGAAAAAGAAAGGGGATAGAGCTAATCAATTATTTTCAAAGATAAATTTTTAAAAATTTCTTAAAAGCTTGTTCCCTTCTAAGCTATAAATATATATATATATATATATATATATATATATATTATATATATATTTGTATGTATGTATATATGTATGTATACAGAGAGGCATGTATATATAAAGAGTAGTACACTAGTATCCACTATACATTAATCCAATCAATTTGCAAAAATTTCTAAAGTATTCACTATATGTCAACCTCTGTGCTAAGCACTGTGCTAAACATAAAAAATAGGAAAAAGTCAGTGTGAATTGTCTACACAAGGTTCAGGGAAAAGACATGCACAAAAACTGTACAAAATTTTTATACATTACATCCAAATGGTTATACATGCACAATATATGCATTTTTGGATAAATGTTGGTACGTGTATACTTATTTGGATCCATTCATGTATAAGGATGTTTGCTTATAAAAACACAATAAATGTATGTGTGAATACATCCATGACTAGGGTTTGAACCTGTGTTTTCTTTTACATGGGAAATATCCAGATGAAAAAACTCCTACCAATGCAGTGGGTAACTTCTAGATATACAAGCACATACACACAAATGCATACAACACCCACAAACACATTCCACTGTGATGACCACGTATTTTAAAATCAGCCGGAGTCAGGAATTCAGGTTAAAGGAAAATCTTCAATCTTTATTCTCAGTAGAGGTGAAGAAGGATCGGAGGTGAAGGGGGGATCACAATTGCAATGTGTACAGCTGCGACAAGAAGCCAGCCAGCCTTCTCTCCCCACCTCTCTTCCTGTCTCTCCTCCACCCCCCAAAATCGTCATTTCCTATACAACACATCAGAACTTGCACAGAGAGTGGGCGGGGGCCATTCTTTCACCAAGCATGTATATTAATAGAGTATAGTCCAATTACTATTTAGCCTCACGTGCTTGGGACCTCAGTGCATTAACTGGAGCTTCGGCCCATTACATTCCACTAAGGTACTAATCTGATATCTCACAGTCAACTAAATGTGACTCTGGGATAAGACAAAATGTGATAAGTACAAAGTCAATTTAAAATAGAATATGTTTAAGGAGAAATAATGAGATAAGTATGTGGGGTTGAATTAAATACATCAACAAATCACACCCATTTAAGTTAAATATCAAGAGGCTAATCCCAGATACTTTAGATAAAAAAAATTCTTGATTAAATCAGTCAATTAGAATTAGATGTGAACCTGGAAGATTAAAGCAAGTGGGTAGAAGAAAAGGAATTGTTAAAGCTCCCCCCTCCTTTCCAATTTTCCTTCACCTTCCCTTCATAATCATAAATAAGTGCTAGAATGTTCTCTCTCTTCTGCATTCATCCTAATCTTTCATGCTCTGAACCCATTTTTTCAGTCATTTAGAACAGATTTCCTGTTGCACCTTGGTGAAATAACTTTACTTGACAAAAGCAAAGGTGCCTTAGTTTTGTTCCCAATTATCTCCAATAGATTAAATAAAGACTTCTATCTAAAGTTTCTGGTCTTAGCATCAGGATCCTTATTTTATATGACTGGTGGGGTCTAGTGGTTATTTGATTGACATTCATGGCATCTCACCTTTCTACTTGGAAATGTAAGTAAGAGCCATATTGTTAGGATACTTTAAATACCAATTTGAGGATTTTGTGTTTTATCCTTAAGACAAAAGTCCCAATAAGTAAAGATTTTTTAATAGGCAGGTGACATCATCAGATCTGCAAATTTCAGTAAAATTTCCCTACATCTAAGGAATGTGTTTGTCCATAGATTGTTCATAATTTTCTTACAGAATAGTTAGAGGTATCCACTTACTTTTTGATTCTCAGAAATATCAGAAATATAAAAAAATTATGGAGAATTTTTGGATCTGTTTTATAATCACAGGCTTCTAAAATATTTATTTTATTTTCTTTTGTTTAAAATCCTTTATTCATGTAAGAAAAATCTGATCAAAGAACTTGAAAATTTTGTGTATTGTTAAGTCTTCCATATGAAAAATCAGTATTGTAGAAGGGAAAATGAAAACAGAAACAACTGATTTTCCCAAAGATCTTTAGCAAATTCTCAACTCTGTCAATTTGTTGTGAAAAGGAGGTAACTGTGGGTTCTGCTTACTTCAACCAAACTAAATAGATTTCACTCATATACAAATATAGGGAGAGAATGAGGAAAAATTGATGTGCTTCAGAGAGACTCATTAAAAGGAAAGTTGCTCAATAAAGGATAATTTTGTTGCTGGTATTGTACTATAGGACTTCTGAGATTTCTTCCAGCTCTAACATATTTTAAGTTGCAAAGAGGCTGATTTCAGCTTGATATAAGAAAGCTGAGCTCCTTCAAAGCAGATATCTGTGGCCACTTTTATATTCTCCATTTCTTAGTGCAGTTTCCATCTGGCATAATGTAAGAAATAAAAATGCTAATTGACTAATTGTTCTACAATTTAAATATCCAAAGGTGGAAGTTTCTGCTTGAGGAGAAAGTGGATTCCTTATTTCTTGAGGTCTTAAAGTGAAAGCTAGACTTCACTGAGGCTATTTGTTGTAGAAGTTCCTTATTCAGGACAGGTTGAAGTTAAATAATTTCTGGAATATCTTCTAGTTTCAATTATAGTGAGAATGAGAATATGGAAATGATTCAGTTGTTCCAGGAGAATAGTCAACAGTCCAACAGATACTTTGACATTTCCAGTAAATACTCTTGCCAGTCAAGAGAGACTAAAGGGAGATTAAAGAGTATCAACAGTTCAATCATCTGTATTCAGCATTTTCCTAAACTATTATCCTAACTCTGGTCATACTTTCCCACCTCCCAAACCTCTATTACTTGGTAAATTAGGTCAATTCTACTCCCTTATTTTATTGTTCTTCATGCTTTATCAAAGCCTTATCTAGGGGTTTTTCCTAGTCAAGTGTGACTGAATGGAACCATGAAATTGCTTTAAATACATTACTACAAAGTTCTGTTAACTAATCTCAACTGGTACTCCTTGTAACAAGGCAATCCTATTCTTCTTTAAGTGATTTCTATCCCACTTACCATACAAACTGTTTTAAACCTTTTCCCAAGATTTTCCCAGAATCATTCCCCTTAACTCTCTCAGCTAAGGACATTGTTTCATATATCACTCAAAAAGAAGGGGAAAAAAAAGAAATTAAGCTCATTTAGTGAGATTACCCTCATCTCACCCCTCTTTTCTCATGCTGTTTTCCCTACTCTCCTCCTCTTAGTCTCTAAGAACCACCCTTCTCCTTTTTGTGATTAGCACCTTTTTTTCCTCCATAAGATACCATCCTGTACCATAATGCACAAAAGACTGCTCTCCGTCCCATCCTGCCACCCATTCTACTGGTTCCATTACTGCTATATACAAACATGGAAGCATTTAAGTCTCTTTCAATCCTAAAGCCATGATAATATCCTACCATCTTTGAAAGTTATTGTTCTATTTTTCTGCTCTTCTTTCTCACTTAAACTTCTTGAAAAAAGGTTTGTATGCTTTTATTTTCTTTTAAAGCATCTTAAGTTTAGATTCCATCATCTTCATTTAATTGATGCTGATCTCTCCTGTTACCAACTATCTTACTTATTTCTTAATCCTTATGCTCTTGATCTCTCTGCAGCACCTGACACTGCTGATCATCTGCTTTTCATGAATTCTTTAACCTTTTCAGTTTTTATAATAGTGCTCTCTCTTGGTTCTGATTATTTCCTTCTCAAGTCTCCATTACTCTAATTGTGGGTAAATCATAAGGTTCTGTAGTAGGCTCTCTTTTCTTTTCTGTCTTTACTTTTTCACTTAATTATTTTATCAGTTCTCATAAATTCACTTATAACTTCCACTTACCCCAATTATAGAATCAGTTTCAGATCCTGTAATTTCTGTATTCACAACATTTCTCCCTATGTCTCCTTGTCTTCACTTATACACACATAACCCTAGTTCATGCCCTCAAAATGTATTCCCTGAATGACTGCAAAAGTCCTTTCTTCACTTCAACCCATCCTCCACATAGCTGCCAAAGTGGTTTTCCTCAACACAGTTTTACCATGTAATCTCCCATCCCAGTGTCTCCCTATAGAATAAACAGAATCGAATATGTACTCCTCTCTTTGATATCTAAAACTCTGTACAAACTGACTTCCTATATTTCTAGACTTCTTAATATCCCTTCTAAATATTCTTTGGTGTATCCATATTGGCCTAATTGCCCTACTGTCTCTGTTTTGTTTTTTGTTTTTTTTAAACTGGTTGTCTCCAGTGTCTTGAATGATCTCCTTCCTCAAGGCTTTCTTTTAAGCTCAGGTCAAGAACTACCATCTGGAGATTTTTGCTAATCTACTCCTCATCTCAAGTACTGGTGTCTTTCTGTGAAGGATCTTTTCCCATAAAGTATATATTCTGAGAAAAATGTTTTATGTATCTTGTGTAAATGTCTATATAGATATATGTTGTTTCCCTTGAAATATAAACTCCTTGTATTTCCAAATGACTAATAATAAATACTGACAAAGACTTGATTATTTGAGTATATGATTTCTGTAACCAAGAAAGAATTATCTTAATATCTAGATGTCTCTGATTTTCCATAAATTCAAAAATCTATTCCTATATTTCATCAAGTGGTCTATGATGAAAATTAAGAAATAAAATACAAGTTTTCAAAGAGACATCTCATATAATCATGGTATGTAAAAATACCTCTCTTTTTTTCTGGAAAATATATTTTATATTTTATTTAGGGTTTATATTTTGGTTAAAACCCATAAGGATGTTTAAACAGACTTATGTAAAACACATAATGTGTTTAAGAACAGCATTAATTTGAGTTGCCAAACAAGAATTAGACATTTTCCTGTCAATGGATTCTGGATGCTACTTCTCCAAATACTGTATCAGGATACAGCCTTTATACCTAGTCTACTTTCATGGAAATGTTCTGCTTCCACAATAAACCTATTTTTGTTGTAGTTTTGCTAGGTAATTGGAGTTAAATGACTTGCTCCAGGTCACACAGCTAATAAATATCTTAAGCTTCTGAGGTGGGACTTGAATTTAAGATTATTCTGACTCCTGAGCAGGTGCTCTATCTACTGTACCATCTAGCTGCCTCAGACTAACCCTCTATTTAATAAACCCACTCCTTTTTTTCTCCCAATAGATCTTCATTCTTGTTAGTTTATCTTATTCATGAATTATTTTTCAATAGGCTTCATTTCTTGTTGATTATTCGTGTAATAAGAAAACAATTATATGGTGGCAACTACCCCTATGGTCCTTTAGCAATCAAGCACACAGTTCTGAGGTTTTCTGAGGATTTTTATTGCTAGCAATAATGGAAACAGGCATAAGGAATGGAATTATAGGATTATCAGAAGTCTTATAGAAAAACAAAAATATAAATATCTAACACTGATAACTATTGCAACACAAGTAAAATTAAGCTTTACTCATACTTGACATCCTTGATTCAGTTAAAAATATATTCTTTTTTCTTAGTTCTTGTCAATCTCACCTAATACTTCTACTCGTCTTTTATTCTTGAGGTTAATGGTCCTTGAGGTTAATAGTACCCCCGCTCTTCATATATAAATGCTATATTCTATTATCGCAATACCTTTGTTTTTAAAGCACTTTTTGGGTAAATTGCAAGAAACTCATTGGCAGTACTATGATTTTTTTTAAGATCAGGAATACTGAAATAAGATTTATCTTCATTTCAGACAGACACCCAGACCTTTAGTCTCTTTGAGATCTGGATTTCTGCCAAAAACAAAGACAAATCTTATTTCAGTATTTTCTCCCTACAAAAATCCATCATTGTCATCACTGAATCCTCATATATTTAGATATTCTGTGGCTTAGAGGCTATTTTCAAAAAGACCAAATCCAATCCTGGGAGAAATCTCCCCCCCAAATCACTATTTTTTTTTAGCTTCTTATAACCCCATTAATAGCTGAGCTTTTAGAATACATCTGGTATCTATATCTCTAGAGATGAGAGCATCAGTATATCTTCATCACTTATAAAAATATTAAAGGTTACAAAAGCATGTATCAATTATAGGGGAGTTATTATTACTATATATATATGTGTCAAAGACTTATAATCAGGAGTCCATAAATAAATTCAGATAGCAAATAAATAACTCACACTGATCCATAATACCAATAATACAAGTTTCCTTTTTGGCAAGTATTAATATTCTCTAGACTAAAGTCCTGCAAATTAAAAGCAGTATCCTATGATTTGGAATCCTCTTAGTTAGTAATACCAAGTTTGATTTCACAACAGGGCAAGAGCCCTGAAATTCTAAGCTCAGTACTACTTTTCAGAGGGAGATATGCAGTTCCCCAGAATCATAATACTACCTTTTAGTTTGGAATCCCTCAAAAGA